>NC_058062.1:200000-295000 GCF_020085105.1 Siniperca chuatsi
TTAATGCAACATTTAAATAAATATTTAGCTTGTCTTTGGCTGGCTAGCAGACATACAGGGCGAGACCGGCAAACTGGCTTGGAGTGGCAGAGTGGTGGGCAAGGCTGGACTGGCTGGACACAGCAGGACAAAACCAGCAGAACAGAGTGGTAGTAGTAGCCTGGCTGGGTGACGAACTGATGCAGCGCTGACTACTCAGCAGCACCCGGGGATTTCATGCAGAAGCGTGCTGGGCAGGCAGGACAAAACTATAAAGAAGTCATTTAACTAATTGTACCAGTATGCAATCTTTTAAATGAAGTTTTAGTACCAGCAAGCCACTTAAATAATATAGATAGCCCATCAGTTTAACAACATGAAACTCCTCTCACATGGACACTGGTGTTCTGATTAGTGTCTTAATAATCGCAAAATTAATTTTGGGAAATCTTTAATGATTTATGATTAAAATTCTTATTGCCTTTGGATTAGGTTTTCAAGTGACAAAGTACCCCATGGATGACAGTTAGACTGCTTATATACTGATTCTGCATTTTAATTTAACACATTTTGATAGCACTTCAAAAACAAACCTATGCATGAAGGTAAGCCAAGACCCCAGTGACACATGGCATCGGCTAAAAATGGAGCCATCTCGAATGCTCCGTGTCACAGCCTTCTTGTGTCCTTTCTTTCTGCATACCCTTCAGTATGTAAATGAATTCGTTAGAAAGACATGGTTTTTACCACCACAAATCTGTGCATTGTGTGTTATTGTCGTGACATTTTGCATATCCTGAATGTAGGCTTTGGAAAGCACAGCCACATGACCTTTGAGGATATTACAATGCCAGGCCAAATAAAAGGAAATGAGAAATGCCCAATACAGCTGTGATATGTGTTTTATACTTGTTGAAAGTGGAGGTCAGATGACTGCTGGACTGGGGAGCACAGGACCACGCTCCCTGGAAGCAGGCACAGGTGTGCTAATTGGGCAGCTGACACAGGTGCATTGAGTGTCCTGAGTTCATTCACTGTTTGCACTTCGACTGAGGAGGTTCCCTTTGTCCCAGACTGTGTTGAGTGAGTAGTTTATTCCATTTTATTTTGATATCCAAGTCATGTTTACTTTCATTGTGAAGTTGTACATCTCTTTAGTTAGTTCTGACATTATTATGATCTGGAAAGTAGGGATGTATTGATGTACTAATGTGATTCAGAGTTGTTTATTGATCTCTGTTTTCAAGAGACTGTGACAAAAGTTAATTGTATATACTTTCTTTATATTGTAGAAATAAAACTACTCAACCACTCATTTACGCCTTACTTTGATTGAAAGAGAATAAATGCTTTCAAATGGAACCCGCTGACTGCCTCCTTCTGGGCTCATATAAATTAAGTCAAGTCTGTTTCGGACGGCGTTAGTGGGCACCTAAAATCGGCAAATCTGTTCTGACAGCGGAAACATCAATAAGGAACTACAACGGTCTTTCCTCCATGTAGACTGCCACTTTCACAACGTTCACCTGCCAGCTGCATGGTCTCACAAAAAGCTGTGAACTTGAACCGTGATCTCTTGGGTAAGAAACGTTAGCGTTATTAAATTAAAATGGTTGATTAATGTGGCTTCTCTGCAAGTCAGGCATGTAAAACGTAGCTGCAAATGCTAAGACTCATGAAATGCTAAACAAAGAAAAGGTTAACGTTATTTGAACAATTTCAATTCAGTAGCTGGCCAGTTGTGATGATTAGATGGTATTACATTTGACCACTAGGTGTCAGGAGCAGTTTGTCATTAGACCTTTATGATAACGGTTTATGTACGGAAGCCAGGCAGGTTAGAGTAAGAGGAACGTAGAAGGTACGGCTTTCTCTTTATACATCCATAGAAAATAACAAAGATGTCGAATAAAGTTGGATTCAACAAGAGATGCAGTTCATTTACTGGAATAACGAACAAAACAGTGATGCGTTAGCCTCACAGCGCCCTTGTTTTCCCGTTTAGCTCTGTGCTGGCAGGGCTATGGAGGCCATGCACAAACAACCAGAAAACCAAAACTACCTAACTGATTTCATTCAAATACCTTTTCAGCTATTCGAAACCTTTCGTTCATGCATCTGCAATTACTACTTTGCCGAAATGCCTTTAGGTGTGCTGCTGTCCCGTTAGAAATTAGCGAATCATTTAGGTTTTTATTGTTTGTAGTCATTCTTGCAGTAAGCTAACTGAAGACAGAGTTAACTTTGAACTATGATAAAACAAGTTTTTTCATTGCATGCATTTCTAAAACTTACTTTGCTGTCATGAGGGAAAATCTTTTTTTCCAGATTCATTAACAAAGTTTTCCAATTATTGACTATTATTATTTATTTATTTATTTATTATTATTATTACTACTACATATTTATACATTATTACATTTCAGAAAATGTCTCAATCAAATCTACAAGAGTCAAACATCAGGGGTCTATGGTAAGAATCTTAAAGTTAACGCCCAATTGGTACTTAATTTATTTTCTGACCTGTTTTTATAGTGTTTTATAGTGTATTATATTGTTTGCTAGTACTTTCTCCTGTGTGCACTGACGTAAAGGTGAGCTACTGTAACAAAGAGTTTCCCTTCGGGGATCAATAAAGTATTTCTGATTAGTACAGTTATTGTTTACATACAGCAACTTCTACAGTTTACAGTTGAGGAATTGTTTAATCTATTCTGTTCATTACTACTAGATTAATCACTCAATATTTGTGAACCTGATAATGCTGAACTCACATGGTGCATTAATTGCTAACCCTAATATTTTTATCATTATGTGTTAGTGTTTTTTTTGTTTTTTTTTTAAAGCATGATGGCAGCTTGGCTGTATGGATGGTAATATCTGTTTTCTGAGTCCCATACAGTTAAAACTTGATTAAAAGACTATAATTAGACTTGATTTTAAAATGTGTTGTAAAGTAATAACATTAGCAGAAAAAGTATAAATAAGTTTAAAAATTACATAACCACGACTGAAACATGCAGCTACGAATATAAAAATAAAACATTTAATGATTTTAAAGACAGATGTCAAAATGATACAAAATGATTTGCTTAAAATAATAATTAATAATAATGAGAAGTACCTGTGATTAGTAGCTGCTGCAGGACTCTAGGACTCTCTGTAGAATATGAACAAAAACTCATTACTGGAACCTGCTGGCATCTTTCCTGATCCTTCTGGGACAGTTCAGGATTTTTGGCTTGAAGTTGCTTGTGTTCAAACAGATGAAGGACAGAAAATAAGACCCTGCGGTCATGTTGACAGGAGCTCAGCATGTATGGACAGCACATACACACCACTGTACTGTGTTTCCAGTAACAGAGATAACTGTGAACAGGCATCACACACACCTCTATATAATGTTACTCAGTCCTTCAGGTGTGTGTGTGTGTGTGTGTGAAGGACGACCAAGTCACCATAACGCTATCATCAACATAAAGGAACCCTGTGGGGTTTTTGACCACTAGTCGTGCTGTGGAGCAGTTTTTTAAAGAGTGGTTCCCTGTTTCGTTTGTCTCTTTGTGGTGGTTTTGTGTTTCTTTGTAGTCGTTTTGTATCTTTGTAGTTGTTCTGCGTCTCTTTTGACTGTGTCTCTTTATGGTCATTCTTTGCCTCTTGGTTCTCATTTTGTGTCTTTGTCTCTTTGTGGTCTTTTAGCATCTTTTTGTAGTAGCGTTGCATCAGTTTGTGGTTGTCTTTTTCTCTAATCAGAATCAGAAATACTTTATTCAAAACTCTATTCAAAACTCTTTTGTTACAGCAGCTCACTGTCACGTCAGTGCACACAGGAATAGAAGTACTAAGCAAAAAATGTAATACACTATAATACAGGTCAGATAAATTAAGTACCAAGTGGGTATAAGTATTAAAATATATGGGTGTGCCATATACAGTATGTTAGCACAGGTAAAGAGCCCAGGCTCATTATTTAGCCAACCTTAGCTAGCTAGTTTAGCTAATGTTAGCTACTTTTAAGTCACAGAATTAAAAGCTATTTGGCTATCCCTTATCCGGATAAAAGATTTAGTTAAAACCGACCAAGATCTAAAAAGTGACGTGACTTGAAACAGTAAGAAAGTAGTCGGCTGGAAATGTTTTAATGTCAGCCGGCGCTTATGGAAAACTCTGGTAGAACGCAGCAGAGCTTTTTATTTTTATTTATCAATAGGGCCGCGTTTAGAATGGTATTGCTTCAGTTTGTAGTCAACTGAACAACCTGGCAGTGTTTCGTCTTCGTTGCCCACACACAAAATCAGGTAGCTATGGTCAATCATATTATTTTTCATTGTCTCCTTATATTCCCATCAAATTTGAAGTTTATACATGTTAATTTCGGTCATGGATAGTGATATTTGCTGTCTGAAAGATCCGACCTAAATAAACAAAGGTCGTATAGTTAACAGAAGCTGTAGAGCGGTGCAACTTAGATTCATCAGCCGTCTGGAGGGCATTTACGACTGAATGCCGATGTCTCTGCAATGTCTTGCCAATTAGCAAACACTCTCCATACCACATCTTACCGACGTAACTTCTATACATTGGGCTGAAATCTGTTTGACATGTGTGCTATCTGGGTTACCATTTTGTGTCTCTTTGTGGTCGTTTTTCTCTTCTGGTTGTATTTCCTCTTGTTTTAAATCTAGGTCATTTTGTTTCTCTTTGTAGTCAATTTGTGTCACTTTTTGGTCATTTTTCATCTCTTTGTGGACAAATTGCATCACTTCGTGGTCTTTTTGTGGATGTTTTTAGTCTCTTTGTGGTTATATTGCATTTGTTTGTGGTTGTTTAATAACATTTTTTGTTTTACCTCGGCTTGTGGTTGTTTTTTCTCTTTGTGGTTCTTTTTAGTCCTCGTGGCTGTTTTGTGTCTGTTTTCTGTGGTTGTTTTCAACTCTTTTTGGTTGTATTACCTTTTTTGTTTGTAGTCATTTAGCATCTTTTTTCAGTAGTATTGCTTCAGTTTTTCTTTTCCTCATTTTGCGTCTCTTTTTGCTCGTTTTACATCACTTTGTGGCAGGTTTTAGTGTTGTGGTTGCTTTGAGTCTCTTTCATAGTGAATTTCACTCATGTGCAGTGAAATGCTGCAACACCAGCAGGCTGAGGAGGACAAAACACATTAGAGTGCAGTAAAGAACCGCAGTAAAGAATTGGTAACACTTTTTTGTTTTTCCTGTGTCGTCGCCTCAGTGTTTCCAGCTGAACCAGCAGGGCTGTCCCAATCTTTGAGGAGTAAATGTTGCATAAAATTCTCATAAAAACATGCAGAAAAAAGTTGGCTTCTCCTGTTTTAAATATTAGTCAAAGATAACACAAGTAAACACAAAATGCAGTTTTTAAATGAAGGTTGTTGTTGTTATTATTAAGGGAAAACTAAATCCAAACCTACATGGCCCTATGTGAAAAAGTGATTGCCCCCTAAACCTAATAACTGGTTGCTCCACCCTTAGCAGCAACAACTGCAATCAAGCGTTTGCGATAACTTGCAATGAGTCTTTTACAGCTGTGGAGGAGTTTTGGCCCACTCATCTTTGCAGAATTGTTGTAATTCAGCCACATTGGAGGGTTTTCGAACATGAACTGCCTTTTTAAGGTCATGCCACAGCATCTCAATAGGATTCAGGTCAGGACTTTGACTAGGCCACTCCAAAGTCTTCATTTTGTTCTTCTTCCACCATTCAGAGGTGGACTTAATGGTGTGTTTTGGATCATTGTCCTGCTGCAGAACCCAAGTTCGCTTCAGCTTGAGGTCACGAACAGATGGCCGGACATTCTCCTTCAGGAGTTTTTGGTAGACGGCAGAATTCATGGTTCCATTTATCACAGCAAGTCTTCCAGGTCCTGAAGTAGCAAAACAGTCCCAGACCATCACACTACCACCACCATATTTTACTGTTGGTATGATGTTCTTTTTCTGAAATGCAGTGTTACCTTTACGCCAGATGTAATGGGACACACACCTTCCAAAAAGTTCAACTTTTGTCTCGTCGGTCCACAGAGTATTTTCCCAAAAGTCTTGCGTATCATCAAGATGTTTTCTGGCAAAAATGAGACGAGCCTTAATGTTCTTTTTGCTCAGCAGTGGTTTTCGTCTTGGAGCTCTGCCATGCAGGCCATTTTTGCCCAGTCTTTCTTATGGTGGAGTCATGAACACTGACCTTAACTGAGGCGAGTGAGGCCTGCAGTTCTTGGATGTTGTTGTGGGGTCTTTTGTGACCTCTTGGATGAGTCGTCGCTGCGCTCTTGGGGTCATTTTGGTCGGCCGGCCACTCCTGGGAAGGTTCACCACTGTTCCATGTTTTCGTCATTTGTGGATAATAACTCTCACTGTGGTTCGCTGGAGTCCCAAAGCTTTAGAAATGGCTTTATAACCTTTTCCAGACTGATAGATCTCAATTACTGTCTTTCTCATTTGTTCCTGAATTTCCCTGGATCTCTGCATGATGTCTAGCTTTTGAAGATCTTTTGGTCTACTTCACTTTGTCAGGCAGGTCCTATTTAAGTGATTTCTTGATTGAGAACAGGTGTAGCAGTAATGAGGCCTGGGTGTGCCTAGAGAAATTGAACTCATGTGTGATAAACCACAGTTATGTTTTAACAGGTGGGGCAATCACTTTTTCATACAGGGCCATGTAGGTTTGGATTTTGTTTTCCCTTAATAACAACCTTCATTTAAAAACTGTATTTTGTGTTTACTTGTGTTATCTTTGACTAATATTTAAATTTTTTTGATGATCTGAAACATTTTAGTGTGACAAACATGCAAAAAATAAGAAATCAGGAATTGGGCAAACACTTTTGCACACCACTGCACATCTGTGTGTTTGTGGGAAGGGCGACCAAGTCACCATAACGCTATCATCACCATATCAACATACAGGCACCCTGTGGAGTTTCTGACCACTAGTCATGCTATGGAGCACTTTTTTAAGAAGACTCAGGTGAAACGATAAACATTCCTGCCAGTGGTTTCACACTATTCCACCAAGCTGGCTTTAAAACACCAACAGTGAAGGACAATACTGAATTCATAGATGTTAAATATGCAGAGGTCTGGGGAATATTCCCTCACAGACAGGTAACTTCAGTACAATGTAACTTTGTGTTTCTGTTTCCTGTCTGAAGGTTGTTCAGGACGCTGAGTGAAAGTGAAGAAATCCTGGTGCTTTCAGAAACGTGAAACCACGTTAATGGAGGGAACACAAACGCACACACACGTGTCATCTTTAAGCCTCAATGAGGTGACTTCCTGAGATTTTTGTCTTTGTCGTTTCCTGTCCTTAAATGTCAGAGCCGCAGAGTGTCAGCGAATCAGAGAGCGGTAACTCTTTCTCGCACTCACACACACACTCTTCTCAGGTTGCAGTGTGAAGGACAATGAATGTTATTGACCTGGTAAAAGCTTCTCTATATGTCTGCTGTTCCTGAATGTAGGCTGAAGCGTACACATTTGCATTTCTTCACTTGTGGCTATTCTGTTTCAAAATTATAGCCACTGCCCCAACAGTTTTAACGAACATTTGTTGTAGATCATCCAGGCACCTTGCGTTCGTTGTTTCAAATAAATCAGAAGTATAACCAAAAAACATGGAAAGCCTTGAAAGAATAATTATTCTTTAAATATAAACAAATTATTTTGGTTCCTACAAAATGTGTACTTCATTAAGGTTAGTGGACCTTTGTCACCACGGATAAGTTTAGTGAACGATGTTGGTCATGGTAAACAAAACCAACTATTAGTAGGAAACAGGAAGTGAACAGTGGCCTCTGGTGTTAAAGTCTGTTCTAACCGCATTCCTTAATCACATTTCAGTTGATATTATGTTTTTATCAGCTACACCCAGTTCAGCTGCTGTAATGGTGACATAATGTTTACAAGTGCAAACAGAAAGTTCTCTTCTCAGCACTAATTGGCTGTATTTCATATTTTGTTGTCATAGTCTGTTGCCCATTATGTTGCTTGCAAATGTCATTCCAAAAGTATAGTCCTGTGTGCAGAACCTTGGGCGGCATTTGAGATCAGTTTTACTTTATCATTGTGTTTGTGTGTAGGCCTCTAACATACTGCAGCCTAAATAACTCCATCACATATATAACATACTGTCACTTTATTTGTATATGTTTGTTTGCATACAAACATTTGTAGTGCTTCATACATTATAATATATAAAGGCTGTATACTGCGTGTGTAACATTCTTGTCACATTATGCCTCCGACGTTTTTCTTGGTAGGACAGCCAAGGCTAGATTTATGACCTAACAGACTCATCACTCTGTTGGTCTTTTGAACACAAACAACACACAACTTGGTTTACTTTCTATCTAAAAACAGTGGCATTTTGCTCCCATAAACCATCTTTATTTGAGCGTACAGACACAGCCAACAGTTTCATGGTGTAGTTTTGACAATTCGGTTTATATAAATGAAAAGCCTGCTAACAGCTTTGATCCTGCTCTTGGTGGTATGTCATAGCCTAACTCATGGAATAACTGTCTGCCATCTTACCATGGTATTGTTTACAATTGCCACCTATGGGCAGCAACTATGCTGTTGGCTGAGCAGCACCTAATTGCATTACAAGGACCAAAGACAACAGGGAGGCTGGCATCACTTTCCTCACGACAGTATAAAATAGATGAAAGATTTTTTTTATTTGGGTCAATTAAAACCACAAAATTAGTGAATTAGTTAACTTTACTGTTACCTACCAAGTAATAGACCAGCTGAGTTCTAAGTCAAAGTTCTTGCTGATTGCTAGCTCTCGACAGCATTGATCTATTAGCTAAACAGAAATTATAACCAGCAAATGTTTGTTTTAATGTTAGCTATGCTAACAGCATAACATTATAGCATAGTTGTTAATAGAATTATAAAGTGTAACATTAAGGCAGAATGAGTAGTATTTTCCTAAAAAACAATTCCTCTCAATCATCACTTATGACCCACTAGAAGTGTGTGGTGGTGTCTGTCTCAGCAGAGCTGCTGCACTTTGCCTGTATTTTCTTCGTTTCTTATTAGTTTCCTGTGTTTGGGACATTTCTGGTCATCAACCTTTGGGCAGGTGTGTGTAGCTCCCAGCCAATAATGGCATAGCGTGTGTGTGTGTGTGTGTGTAGCTCCCAGCCAATAACGGCGTAGCATGTGTGTGTAGCTCCCAGCCAATAATGGCATAGCGTGTGTGTGTGTGTAGCTCCCAGCCAATAACAGCGTAGTGTGTGTGTAGCTCTCAGCCAATAACGGCATAGCGTGTGTGTGTGTGTGTGTGTAGCTCCCAGCCAATAGCCAATAACGTGTGTGTGTGTGTGTGTCCCAGTGTGTGTGTGTGCGTGTGTGTGTGTAGCTCCCAGCCAATAATGGCGTAGCGTGTGTGTGTGTGTAGCTCCCAGCCAATAACGTAGCGTGCATGTGTGTGTAGCTGTGTGTGTGTGTGTGTGTGTGTGTAGCTCCCAGCCAATAACGGCGTAGTGTGTGTGTGTAGCTCTCAGCCAATAACGCCATAGCGTGTGTGTGTGTGTGTGTAGCTCCCAGCCAATAACAGGCAGGAGGTGAAGTTACTGACATGAGGAGAGGTGAGAATTACAAAATAAAACGAACACTAACATGAAACAAAGATGAGCTAGGGAGCAGAGCGGGACGTGACAATATTTAGCCATTCAGAATACCAATGACAATTCTTACATATTAAAGGTCCAGTGTGGAGGATTTAGTCTCATCTAGTGCTAAAATTGTCATTTGCAACTATTTGAAACTAGGAGAAACTATGGTGGCCTCGAAACGCGAAAGGCCTTATCCAGAGCCGGTGTAGAAACATGGCGGTGCAACATGGCGGCCTCCGTGGAAGCGGACCCGCTCCCTCTGTAGATATAAAGGGCTGATTCTAAGGTAATGAAAACACGAATCTTATTTTCAGGTGATTATACACTAATGAAAACTTACTTATGAATATTATCGGCATATTCTGCAAATAGAGCCCCCTAAATATTACACACTGAACCTTTTTTTAAGTTAAAAAATAAAATCATTTTCTGCAATATAAATGCACAATTATGAGATTATCTTCATGACTGAAAGCATGATTTGTTCTCTTGGAGCTATAATAATCAAAATTCTAGCAGAATCTTTGTTCTAAACAGGCACCGTTGTCTTACGCTCATTACTTTGAATGAAAAACAGTGTTGGTGTATTTGTAGAATACAAGGCTTATAAAGACAAGGTAAGCCTCTTTCACCACAGGTTCCTATTACAGCAAGTTTAAAACTGGACCCAGGTAAGATGGCTGCCATATATTTCCATCCTGGAATGGCAAGTCATTATGACATGCGGCATCTAGTGTTTTATATCTATGGGTGTTTTCATATGTTACTACCATCTTTCTCTAACATTAACCAGACTGTAGTCACTATGAGCAAATATTGGAGAAAGAAGTTTAAGAACATTGACGCACCTTATTTTTCATGAGTTACTTTTTCATGAGTTACTTGATACTGAAGGTCCAGATTCTAAACTATCAAGATTGTAAGCTTAAAATATTGATCTGATATGTATTAAAGTTTAACTAGAGTATGCACTCCTGAAACGGAGAGATTATCTAAAGACGTCTCACTCTGTTGGAGTTGTTGGAACTACAGTGGTGTTAGAGTGGAGCTTCTTCCCTTACAGATGATCTTTGGTCGAGTTCAGACGCACAAACCAACAAGTCGGAGTTTGTAGTGAATCCGTGAATTTTACAAACCTCAGTGTCTGAACCAAATAATAATGTTTCACATTCACCCGAGTTTTCACTGTTGTGCGGTGAAATGCTGCAACACCAGCAGGCTGAGGAGGACAGAACGTGGCAGAGTGCGGTACAGAAATGCAGTCGAGTTTGGTAAAGAGACATCGAATAAAAATGTGTTAACTTATCTGCTGTCACAAAGCTGCTGCTGAAAACTGGAAACAGAATATCTGTTGCAATGATCCGTTTTATCTCAGACCAGTTTTACAGTAATGATTCATTTTTATTGATACAGTTGTGATTCATGGTTGTGCTCTTCTGCAGTGCCAGTGAGGCTGAAAACCCAAAGCGAAGTTTGTCCTTTGTTAGAGGTTTGTTACAGAGACGAGTGCAGGGAAGTGTGTTGGCTTCATTTCCACACAGTGTGTTTGTGTGTTGAGACCTCCCACCTGTACGTCACATCAGCCTCTCTGTTCAGCTCTATAAGAGACAGACGGTCAGCAGGCAGACAGGAGGACTTACCTGTACATCACCTGGACCACCACCTGTAATCTGTCTCTCATTGGCCAACCTCTCTGTGATTGACAGGTACATTTTCTGTTTAATACAGTCTCTTGTTAACTGTTGTTTGATGCTTGACTGTTGTTGAACAGATGACGCTCTGCAGCTGGAGAAGGATATTAACCAGTTAGTTAACGGTTATTGGCCAGGTTCCTCTGAAGTAGATCTGTTAGCTACAGTAGCTAATCCAGTGGGCTAGTTTCTGTGTTAATTTTGTTTGTAAACCAGCGTTTTAAATGATTTATTTATTTGGAAAGCTTTAGGAGGTTCACAGTGCTCTGCTCCACATAAGCTGTTTTGCACTTTATCAATGCGACTGAAGTGATGAGCACAAACATAAGACCCATCATCAGAATGGAAACATTTATGAGAAAAACACCCATGCTGAAAAACAAACTCCTTTTTAAAGGACTTTAAGATTTATCCTCATACTCATGTAACTCTGTCCAGTGAGGTGTGTTGACTGACTGTTGCAGGTTGATTCCAGTTGTGATCATGCTCATCCCTCGTTGCCTGCGTCTGATCCTGAGTGACATCTGGACTCTGTCTTGCTTACATCACTTCCTGCTGGAGTTCCTAGGCACTGCCCTCTTCCTGTCTGCCAGCCTATCAGCTGTCCTGATAATGCCACCGGCTGCTGGGAGACCAGGACTGGATCTGAGGTGTGCCGGCAACCAGAGCAACCGGATTTACCTGAACAACACGAGTAACCCAAGCAACCTGAGCAACCAGAGAGACCTGACCACCTTGTCTTCTGCTCTGGACCTGTCTGGACTCGTACCTGTCTCACCTGCATGTCCTCTGCAGGTGGCGCTGGTGTTCGGTCTCTCCCTTGCCATGGCAGCAGTCTGTGTGGGTGGGGAAGCTCACCTGAACCCAGCAGTAACCATAGCAATGGCCCTGAGCCTGAGGCTCCGCCTGTGGAAGGCAGCGCTGTATGTGATTGGTCAGTTGTTAGGGGGCGTGGCCTCAGCTGCACTGCTGCTAGGACTGACCGGAGATGTGACACCTGCTCTCAACCAGGTCAGTTTCATACAGAACATGACAAACAGGTGAGTTCACTGTCTCTCTCACTATTGACATTATTTTTCTGTTTAGGTCTCCCATGGTGTCCCGCTCCGCCAGGCTGTCACCGTGGAAACGTTAGTTACCCTCCAGCTGGTCCTGGTTGTCTTGGCGACAGTTGACCTCCCCCTGCCGGCTGTGGTGTCTCCTCTGTTGGTTGGCCTGGCTGTCAGTCTGGGTCACCTGGTGGCTGTAAGTCCCGCCGACCACCTGCAGATTATCACTCATTCAGAATTTGACCCCTCGACACCTGTGCTGACTGATCAGGCCCCGCCCCCTCAAACTCCTGGCTGAGAAACGTAGGCAAAACGTTTCTCAAAATGTTTTTATCTCAATTTAAAACAGTTCATGTTTAAGATTTCTGTGGGAAAGATTATTTGATACAAAATCAAGATCATGAAAGATTTAATCCAGATTCTGACATATCATGACATAACATTTTCTTTTTCATGACTTGTTTGTTTAGGTTGAGGTCCAGTCCTCCAACTGAAATGACAATCATGTCAAAAAAAAGATGTCAAATCGATTACTAATAATAGTTTATTATTAAAAAAGGGAAAATGCCTTTGTGGAAATATTAGAAATATTTTTTTCCTCTCACCTTCATGTTCAGATTTGACTCTGAGTGTGATTTTTGACTTATATACGAAAGTGACGATCTATGCCGGCTAAACATGACAAACTGCTTCCTGAATATTTTCTACTCACGCACAGCTCTATAACGTTGCGTGGATTTGTTCCGTCTTCTGCGGCTTCATACCCCACCGGGAGCGTTTCAGAAGCGACGCGTTTTGCCTGCCCGATTTTGTTGACTTGCTCATTATTCCTTGAGTTTTGTGTGTAAGTAGGCTACGTAGTTTAATGGTTTCTTTTTTGTGTCTGTTTTAATTGTTTGTTGCTATACGATCCACAGGGTGTTTTTATTTTGAAAATTGACCGGATTCTGTATGCCGTTTCTGTGTCTGACTTCCTGCCTGGGTCGCTCTGCTTAGTGCAGCTTGACGCGGCTTCCGTCAAAAATAGACTAGCCAAGTACTCAGAGCGGAGAGCTGCTTCTGGGACGCTTCTGAAACATGCTGTGGCGCATCTGGTGTAATCACAAGCATCGTCTAGAGTGGCGGCGATCAGCTCGGGCTGCAGCCGCGCCCGGTCGAATCAGTCAGCTTCACCTGTTAAAGCAAATAATGTTTCTCTCTCACATACAGTGAAATGCTGTAGAGCCTGTTAACCAGTTTATTTAACTCCTCCCCCTCAAAGTGATGACTCACCTGGTCTCTCTGTACCTGTCTCAGGTGGGTGCGACAGGTTGTGGGATGAACCCGGCTCGGTCGTTCGGTCCAGCCGTCGTCACGCTCGACTTCAGCAACCACTGGGTCAGAAAACACACACACACACACACACACACACACACACACACCCTCAGACTCCGCTCTGATTGGTTTGTTTCTTCTGCAGGTGTTCTGGGCGGGGCCTGGTCTGGGGGCGTGTCTCGCTGCTGTCCTGAACAACCTGTTGCTACGGCCACGCTGGCGTGACCCCGGACACTGGTGGGCGGAGCTAAAACAGTTGTATGTGTTTACGGACAAACAGCAGCAGGTGGCGCTGTCACACATGCCATAACACCTGTACAAACACATCAACTTGTTTTTTGTCACTTAGGAGGACTTATGTTGACAAACAAAAAGCTACAGACACACATTACATTCACCAATGAAAAAGGAAATATGAGACGTTTTGAAGTGATTGACTCGTGTATCTCATAATGCTGACTTAGAATTACCAGAAAACGATGTCTTAATATTTGAACAAATTGTTTGTTTAGAGGTTAACCCTCTTGAGATTAATCATCTAATTTTCACAAAATGAGATACGGTCTCTATTTTGCCGCTAGGTAAATACAGTGCACTTTTGTAAAAACAAAGACAAAACATTTCCCTTGTGATGACCAGCTTCCCCATAGTCTCCATAATGTGTGTTGCTGATTTATGCCCCCACAATGTATCCAACATACAGTATTAAATTTATACTAGTAAAACGCACACACCATAAAACTTCAATTAAAAGCCGAGCTCCAAATAGACGCCGATCCCTTTTACTGGCCGGGTGTGGCTACACATTTTGACGTCTCCATCAGACGCCGGGTTAGGTTTTTAATAGTTTATAGTTTAATTGTTTCCATGGAAACAATTAGGACCTAATTGTTTCTAATTAGGTCAGTTTCAGGTGAAACTAGGCAGGGTAATTAACAGATACTCAGGAAGACTCCTTCCTGAGGGCGGGGCTTATGTAACACAGAGTAGCTTAAATTTCTAGTTCCCGTCCCATTTCTTCACAATTGAGAATGACTTCCGGATGGGAGCCGAAACGTCTTGATTCTGAAAACAGTGTCCAGATGACTACGACTGAAACCTTTTCTACGATAGAACACCCCTGGACGAATGAGGGACCACACCGTCCTACAGTAACCTTTGGCTTTCATCCTTCCTGAGATAGGCTACCTACTCTCTCTGCACAAGGTTGGCCTAGATGTGCTGTCTCTCGGAGCAAGATCAAATGAAGGATTTTTACACTAGTAATATTCATGTTGGTTTGAATAAATAATTTGATAGCATTTTCTGTCTTTGCTGAGCAAGAGTTTTGCGTGAAAGGAATTAAAGGCCTGTCCCAAATATTGGCAGGTTGCGTTCAGTGATTGAAGCAAATAAAAGCCTGGGCTATTAATTGAAGTTTTATGGTACTGGGCAATTATTCTGTATTATATTGAAAATCAATCATATGTGTTTTTCTGAAGCTTTTGATGTTACAAACTGATTAATCCTGACAATTAAAATCTTTTCATATCATCTGAATACATCGTCTCCATCAGCTTTATTTATGACGTCTGACCTCAAGCTGATCTTCCAAAAACAGTTAATCTATCGGTCTGACATTCAATAATTTCCCCAAACCAGCAGTGAATGAATCAGCTAACAAGTATGTGTGTGTGTGTGTGTGGGAGTATCACAGCCTGATTGATCTTCTTCCTGAGCCATAGAGCTCCATTGTTGTCCAGAAACTATTAAAACACATCAGTGAGCCGCACTGTTGCACCTTCATCACCGTGAACACACACTAGTTTATTCTGACTCCGTCCCACACACACCGTCCTGCTGCCCCAAACACTCACTACAGCACCACATGTGGATTCATCCGCCGCTGGAAATAGTCCCCAACAGATGCTCTGTTTCCTCCTGTTGGTCTGATAGAAACTACAGCGAGCAGCTGTTTGAGGAAACTACTGAGCCTTTTATTAATGGACTATGTTGTTGGTTTGAGTCTAAATATGAGATTTCTTGAATATTAAATTAATATAGAGTAGCCACAGTGATGTTTTAAGGCATTTAGATAAATGTTTCTGGTTTCAGCGACAGTAAACTACATCGTTGTCATCTGGAGATAAAATATTATATAATATTTATATAATATATAAAGATGTTGGATTACACAGATTAGGTAGATCATTGATGTAAATTATTTTGATAAAATTATTTTTGTCTCTGTAAATATTGTAAATAGTCATATTAACAGGACATCGTCATTACTTTGTCTCCGTAATTCTTTGTTCTGGTTTGCCGTGTTACTGTCTTCAGTCCTTTTAATGAAACGATAAAAGTTTGAGGCTTTTCCAGCTGTCAGTATGAAATCAACAGACAGGAGCGAAGTCCATGAACTCACCACAAACGCAGAACAAAATAAAACTCCAGAGAAACAGATTATCAGGCTTTTATTTTTAGCTTTTATCAACAGGAAACAGCAGCACAATGTGGTTAAACTAACATAGCCAGCTGTCAATCATCTGTCAGAGCACACACACAAACACATACGTGCACACACACACACACAGGGGTTTATTTAACTGAGGAAGTGCTTCAGTCTCCACACAGACAGTCCGACAGTGAGACAGATAAACAGACAGGTGGGATGTGTGTCAAACAGACAGGTGGGATGTGTGTGATCAGGTGTGTGTGTGAGCTGCTGTGTGTGAGTGTGTGTATGTGTCTGAACTTGTTGGATGAAGCTGTGATGTTCAGCGGAACGACAGGAAGTCTATTTGGATTCTCTGTTGACTTTCACACCTTCAACAACACGTAAGAACCCTTTAATTATACCTTTAATAAACCCTTAACTAACACCACCAACAAGGGTAAGTTAACTAACTTAACCTAAATAAAATCTACTAACCCATTGACTAACTTCTTACCATCAACCACACATTAACTGCTTAAGAATCTTTAACTAACTAATCCTATCCCTTAACTTACCCATCAAGTAACTTCTTAACACCGGAGCCTTCCTTAACTCTAGTTACCACATGTAAGACTCCTGCTGACTAAAGTAATAATCTGCAGAATGAACATGTATCCAAGCACAGATTAATCATTACTTAAAATATTTGTGTTATTTGTGTTTAATTTTGTCTTTGGGAGAAATAAGGAGTTAAATGCCGAAAGGAGCCACAGAGGTCAAACATATTAATTAGCTGATATTTATAGATGTCAAATAGATGTTGAGGTTTTCAGGGGGTTTTCTAAATCCCGGAGATCTTGACAAGATCTTAACAAACACCTTTAGGTACCCCCTTCTCCTGCTAAGCGCTAAAAATAACATCTGAATTCTTCAGCTGCTGCTCGTTAATGCGGTCCTTGAAGAAGTTCTGGGGTCTCTGAAGAATAATTTCTTGGGTGTTTTTCAAGAAGTTATGTGTTTTTTGTAGAAGAACTTCTGACATCACTGAAGACGTTCTTGGGGTACTTGAGGAGATTAAAGGGGTCAACCCGCATTAGAGACACTTTGATGTGAATGTTCTGTGTCCTCTGCAGGTCCTTTGTTGTCATTGGAGCTCCCAAAGCCAACACCAGCCAATCAGGAGTGACGGAGGGAGGGGGTGTGTTCCTCTGTCCCTGGTCACCTGGCGGCGGGTCCTGTGACATCATCAACTTTGACCTGGAAGGTGAGTTTCTGATTTCTGATCTGTCATTGGTCTCAGTTCCTATCTCTGATGAAGACATTGGTGGATGGACTGATTGTCGTACCTGTCGCAGGTGATGAGGACTACAACAGCGCTGGTCTGTTCTTTCACACCTTTAAGAGTCAGCAGTGGTTTGGAGCTTCAGTTCGATCAGTCAGCAACACACACTTACTGGTGAGAACACACACACACACACACACACACACACAGGCTGGTGAGCAGCCAATCAGGTGACTGAATTTAAACAGGAATATAAACTAACTGCAGCATTAAAGTCAGAAGACTGAATCAGAGTTATGAGTTGCTTCCTCTAATGTAAAAGGAGCTCCACAGTGTAAAGTGCTACTAGCGGTTTGGTTCAGTATTGAATAAGTAAAAACGTCCTGCTTCAAGTCTTGACTTGTTCGGTATTGAACCATAAAGACCTCCATCTTTCCTGAACCCGAACCATAAAAAGTTTAATAATAATGTCATTGCTAAGAGTGGCTATTGTAGGAAAACCAAGAAAATATGTTGCCAGTAAACATTTTGCAGATATCATTATGTTGATAAAAAAACATAATTCGGGCGGTTTTATTTTAAAAAAGGACGTTTTCAACTGAGTCAAATATACAAAGATTTTTGAACTTGAGTGGAAAATTCTTGTGTGTCCTGAAGCTTCATGAACATACAGAAAGGAAACAGTCGGTCTGTTTCTAGCTAGCTTACAGCTAACGTCTGTACAGTCGGTACATTAGCTGTTTGTGGAGAATAAACAAACAATCCAGCGGTTAGATGACACTGTCTGAACACACCTTTAGAGTCTTACTAGTATCTTCACCTTCAGTTTATTAAAAGTGCTCGTCACTCAAAGAGTAGTGGTGCAAAAAACGTTTGTCCTGAGGGTGGCGCTATAGAGTCAAGACCACGAGATCATCCATCTGCCTCTTTTGTGTCGGATGGATGAGAAATCTCTCACTGTTAACCACCTGAGTCTTAATGTGTTTACCTGTCAGGCGTGTGCTCCGCTCTTTCATTGGAACGTTCAGAAGCAAGGGGCGGAATCAGGGAAAACACCTGTGGGGAACTGCCTCCTATTGGACCAGACGACAGGAAGCTCCACCTCCTTCTCCCCCTGCAGAGGAATCATGATGGAGGACAACTACAAACACATGCAAAGCAGTAAGAGTTACAGCTGAAGTTTCGTCGGTCCGTCATTAATGATGACATGCAGCAGTTTACCTGTCACATGATCTCATTAGCTAGCACTGATTTACAGATCACTAATGACACGGTGTCCACCATTTTGAGTGTCTGAGTTCTGAGTGTGTTTAATATATATATATATATATATATAGATATATATATAATGTAAAAAAAAATTACACAATCTGCTCACACAAATCTCACAAAATGCTCACTGTTGAGTGTCTGTTAGAGAGGAAGGAGTGAACGAGTGCAAGCACCAGGTCTCATTTCTCTTTCTTGTTGCCAAGGAAACGACCAGCGCTACTGTGAGGTTGGCTTCAGCGCTGACATCACGAAGGTAAGGTGGTGTTGGGTGGAGTCACTTCTGTTGAAGCTAACTGAGGCTAACGTTTAAGTTGGAGGGTACAGATGAACATTGTGTTCACGTCGCTCACCTGAGGGTTAAAACACTGTTTTAACAATACGTCACTATATCCACTAAACTTGGGTTTCATTACGTTGAATGATGGACTTTGTCTTATGTTGCCATGTTTGTTTGGTTTTCAGACACTCTAAGTCAGATATAAGAGAGTTTCTTAGGTGTCATTATGATATATTAACAAAAAGAAACTCTTAAGATTATTCTGATATGACATGAACACGACATAGTGTGTGTGTGTTGCAGGATGGACGGCTGGTGCTGGGAGCTCCAGGAAGCTTTTATTTCCAGGGTGAGTGGAGACACCTGGAGGCTCAGTGAATGGAAGTGAAAAATATTACATTAGTTAACAAAAGGAGATCCCATAGAATAGCCTAAATGTGTGTGATTTGGTTAAAGAGACAGTTCAGAGATACAGTAGTTTTGGGGAATTTTCAGAATCAGAATCAGAAATACTTTATTCTGAACTGTCTCTTTAACCAAATCACACACATTTAGGCTATTCTATGGGATCTCCTTTTGATAACTAATGTAATATTTTAATAATTAATTATGAATTTTACTGTTTTTCCCACTTTCCCAGAGTCAGAAACTAATAAATGCCTTAGGACAGACCTTTGTTTATGTATTTGGTGTAGACAGCAATATAAGACTATCTTGGCTCAATTGCTGAGTGTCTATGGGATCAAATAACATAATCATTCAATTAAATTTTATTTATATAGCGCCAATTCATAACAGAAGTTATCTCATTGTGCTTTTCCTATAAAGCAGGTCTAGACTGAACTCTTTATAATATTCAAATCATGATCCCATAGGTATCCAGGAATTGAGCAAAACTAATCCAGTTGCTGTCGGCCGTCTGGAGATTTATTGTGTCTCAGTTTGTTGTTAGAGAACAGAAAAGACTGTCTGTTAAAACTGGATTATAACCTTTATTGTAATACCATTTGCTGACTTTGTTTTAACATAACAGGTTTTACAGGATCTGCTGGACAGATTTCGTGGCAAAGTGCTTAAGAAGTGAAATCCTTAAAATTACATTGTTATATGCAGGTTTATTTATTTATATAGTGCCAATTCATAACAGCACTTTTCCTATGGAGCAGGTCTAGACCATACTCTTTATAATATTATTTACAGAGACCCAATAAATCCCACCATGAGCGAGCATTTGGCGACAGTGGCAAGAAAAAACTTCCTTTAAAAGGCAGAAACCTCGAGCAGAACCAGACTCAGGGGGGGTGGCCATCCGCCGCTGCCATGTTAGGTTTTGAGAGAGAGGTTTTGGGGGAGGTACAATGCAAATACCACCTAGAATTTTTAAAATAGTAGAAATGTAATTGTAGTGTTAATATTAATAAATAAATTATTAATAATAATAATAATAATAGCAATGACAGCTAGGACTAATGTCAGTATTAGTAACAGAGCCAATGACAACAACTGTAGCAGCAGTTGTCAAGCAGGAACACGGGGGCAGCAGGTGGCCCACAACCACAGATCCAGACTCTGCAGGAACACGGGGGCAGCAGGTGGCCCACAACCACAGATCCAGACTCTGCAGCTCTGGAGGCAGAAATACCTGCTGAAAGCGACAGAAGGAGAGAGGAGAGAGATGAGAAAGCACAGAACTACGGGAGAGAGAAGATGTCGAGTTAGTAACATGCAGTAATGGGATAAAAATACATACAGACGGAGAGGGAGAGGAGGAGAGACTTGCAGCATAATTAAGGTTGAACCCCGAACCAGCCCTAACTATGAGCTTTATCAAAGAGGAAAGTCTTAAGCCTACTCTTAAATGTGTCTGCCTCTCGAACCCAAACTGGGATCTGATTCCTGATGTATAGCTAGGTTTACAGTGATGATTATTTTTTTCCATGTAGCTTTTCCAGCAAGCTTGTTTACTTCTGCCTACAACTCAGATTAGTCTGTTGGGGAGTGGCCCTGTCTTTACCCACATAGCGCAGTAGATATTATTTTCTACTTGTGACAGTGGGTTCCTTGTTTCCCTGTTGTCCATGTTGATTTCAGGTCAGGTCATCACAGTGGGTGTGAGTGACATCATCAACAGTAGGCAGAGCAACAATCCTATCCATTATGTAACTGGCATCACCCAGTCAGAAGAGAAGGGAGATTATGACCTTTACCGCGGTGAGTAGGGCGAAGGAGGGCTTTTATTTTGAAAGGTACACCTGTGTTGAACTTTACATGAATTCTTCTTTCAGCTCTTACTACATTTCCCAGAATTCAGTAGGAACACTGTGCTCACAACTTTGTTTGTTTTGGTGACACTGTAGCAATATCTTACCCAAACCACAGCTGATTTTTTGACACTTGTTAGTTCAAACAATGAACTCCCCCAAATGAATTCTGCTAACTGGCTACCATTAGCAAATTACAGTGTTAGCTTAAAGGAACAAACTGAATCTAATCAGCTGCTCAGTTGTTGGTTTATCTTTGAAGAACACTTCACACAAACACACCAGTGATGAATGATGTAGGAGATAAAATTAGACAAAAAGACAATAGAGTTCTGTTCTCTAAAATCTGACAGAAAATGACTGAAGTTCTGTGTGTGTCTGTTTGTCAGGGTACTCGGTGGCCAGTGGTCTGCTTACTGGAGACTCCACACCAGGTTATTATAATATAATATTTGTATGTGTGATGATAAGACACTGATGACAAACAGAATCAAATCAATGACATCACAGCAATCGATCAATTAACCATTCACTGATCAATTATTAATGACTGTTTTTGGTTTTCAGATTATCTGGTCGGTGTTCCGAATGACCGAAGCACCGCAGGAACAGTAATACTCTATTTCACTTTTGATACAGCATTGCGGGACTGAGATACACTTTTATATCAGAAATGAGGAAGATCGGTTGAAAAACATGGATGGGAGGTGGATGACCGAACTTTGAGTGCGCAAATATTGAAACGCTGCAGGCTTTGTGATGATAGAACAAGTGTGTGATTGGTTTTAGTCAAGTGACTTTGCTCGGCTTATGAAGCCCAAAACCCGTTCTTTGTTCGTTTGTTGAACCGCTGTGTAAGCTGTGAGACTGGGTTATATTGATAGGAAGCTGATTTTTGGGAGGATTTTCATCTTGAACCTAGTAGTTTGTTCCATCTTTCTCGGTCCTCTTGGAAGGCTGCTAACATTGGTGTGAAATTTATCATAAGTATAAAAGTATTTTAAGTATAAAAGTAATTTAAGTTTTTGGGAAAACAATCTGTCCAATGTCCTTTTTGCTCATTTAATCAAACACTTGTGACCTATATGAGATAAAAGTGTAACATTAGCCTATATGCTGACGACATACTTTTATATTTGACATAACCTCATGTTTCACTGCGTACAGTCCTTGATCTGAAATGCAGCGTCTCCGGCTACTCGGCCACCTGATCAAAACAAAATCTGAAAATATCCCAACTTGGTGATAACTTCAAAATCACAAACAAAATTAAATATTTCAAACAGCTTCAATGACAACGTCCAAATAAATTCAGAAATTCAGTCAAATTAAAATACATTTGAATAATTTAAATATGTCAGTCAGACTAAACTTTCAGTCACAATGACACAGACTAGGTGAGACTTGTGCCTTGTTTAGGTTGAAAATATTGTAAGTTTTGACTATTAGTTTTTACAGATGCTGTTGGTGAATTATATAATACATATTCTTAATCCAGAAAGTAGAAAGAAGGTTATTTAAAAAGTAAAGGGCAAATTAGCCTTCACTGCATCCAAAGTTATTTTATCGCACTCTTGATGTGTTCCCCTGGACTCTAGTTTACTCTCTGTGTGTAAACAGGTGAAGATCTATGATGGCAGGAGCAGTGGATCACTAAGAGTTTACTACAGCTTCCAGGGAGCTCAGGTGAGAGCGTGATGTCATCAAAAACTACCTGATGTGAAAACAACATAGTTACAGTTTGTCTGTCTCCTGTAGGTGGCGTCGTACTTTGGACATAGTGTCGCTGTAGCAGACATCAACAGTGACGGGTGAGAATAGAAAGACAGATAATCATTGGAAACACCATGTTAAGAACTAAATCTCTAATAAATACAACACTATTTATTGTTTTAGGAATAAAGCGAGCACTGTGTTTCTTTCTGTCTGTAGTTTAGATGACGTGTTGATCGGAGCTCCTCTCTTCATGGACAGGGTGAAGGACCAGCTGCAGGAGAGAGGACAGGTACGAAAATATCAGTCCAAGAAAGTTCTTACTCTTCTTCTTACACTTTCAACCAAATTTTCTTCATTCTGTGTCTTTTTCCATGCTGACATGCAGTAAATGAGTAACAGTTATGTTTCCATTTCATATAGTCACACCTGAAAAATCATGTTCACATCTTTTGATGTGAATGAAATGACTGTAATCTACCTGTTGTTCAAAGTGTTGCCCACTGTTTACTCAGATATCAGTGGGTGCTTCTTTTTAACTGCTGGGAGTTTAACTAGTCTGAACAGTCTTTACCAGTCTCTACTAGTCTGAACAAGTCTCAACGAGTCTCAACTAGTCTAAACCAGTATTCATAAACATTTCTTATGGAGTCTCTGCAGTGTACACAGTATTTTTATTTTTTTTCACCATCAGTCATGATAAAATAATAATAAAATACAAAGAAATATATTTATCTGGTTATTTTATGTTTATTGTGTTAACCTCTGCTAATCGCTGTCAGTGTGTTAACTGCTAGTTCTGTTACAGTTTAATACCACAGCTAGTTTTATCATTTTTCTAGGTGGTTTTGTACCTGCAGAGAAGACACACCTCCTTCTCCTCCCAACCTGACCAGTCACTGATTGGCTTCTCTCCGTACGGGCGGTTTGGCTCCGCCCTCGCTGTGCTGGGCGATCTGGACATGGATAGTTACCACGGTAACCAGTTAAACAGTCTGAATGTTCAGAAAATGTTCAGTTGACGTTTACTGACGAGAAATCCAAAATGGTTGACAAGCTGCTAGCTTTAGCTCATCATCTTAGCTACTAGCAATTCGCAGGACTACATGAAAAAGCTATTTTGAGATAGCTGGTTTTATGGTCACTACAAGAATCTAGTGTCTCACACAGCTGGTGGTTCAATTCCTGGCATAGATATGTGTTGTTATTGTGTCTATGTGCCCATGATCAAGAAACTGAACCCAAAACTCATTTGCTTTAACAGCTCCACCACCGTCAGTAAAGAGGCAATAGCTAATAACTATAAGACTGTTAGGTTACCAATGAATGAACAAAACTCACCAACCGTGACTGTCTCTCTCCAGATGTTGCCATTGGGGCTCCCTGGTCAGGTGACAGTGGGCAGGGCCAGGTATTTATTTACATGGGCAACAGTAACGGTTTGTCAGCTACGCCCTCCCAGGTGATTGACAGCCCATTGCCTAGGAGCAGGACGGCATTTGGCTTTACTCTGAGGGGTGGGGTTGATGTTGATGGGAACGGATACCCAGGTACGTTCAGTAGTTCTGCACTAAAGCAAATCATTAATCAGTAATTAATAATCAATGCCTCCTCTGACACCTGTCTGTGTGTGTTTGTAGACCTGCTGGTTGGAGCGTGGGCTGCAGACCAAGCTTTTGTCTACAGGTAGGAGGCCATTAAACCTAAAGAGTCATTTTTAGAGCCCTGAAGAGGTCGCAAAGTTCTTGCCCACCATAAAGCAGTGGCAGGCAAATAGCGGCCTGTGGGCCAATTCTGGCTTTTCCCTTAGTTTTCCCTTTTAGATTTTATAACAAACTTTCATGTTTGTTATTAAAGGACTTTCACCCAGGAGACCGTTATTCGAGTCCTGTGTGAAACCAAAAGCTAATTATTTCTAAGTAACGTACGTAAGTGAACTTGCGTAACACACTTAAATTACGTCATGTACGAAATGTAATTTATGTAACATACTTAAGTTACGTGAGGTATGTAACATAACTTATAATGTTTTCCTAAGCCTAACCAGGTAGTTTTTGTGCTTAAACCTAAGAAAGTTGTTTTTGTGCCTGAACCTAAACAAAGTGTGACTGTTTACAATGTTAACCACGACACATTTATTTTGAAAGTCTGACCGGACATGGTATGGTTATTATAGCTAACTTGACTGCGGAGCCCTGTGCATGTAGAAATGACAGAGGGGTACCTACCGCGTCATATTTTGAAACATAGGGCCACTGACCAAGCGGCAGTATTTGACGTGTTGGGAGTGAGAACGTGTTGCTCAAACACAAACAGGTGGCATACTCAGAAAAGGCAAAGGCAACAACAACAGCTCTTTCTTTCAACCAGAAATGAAGCAGGTCCTATTTATTGTGTGTAAACAACCTGTCAATAACAAGTCTACAGCAGTGCAAAACAAAGCATACATTTGAATGTAGTGAACATCAATATACAGTAATTCTGCTGTAACTGTTAGCACGAACTTACTGAAGGGAAAATGACCTGAACTCGGATGCAGTCTTACAACAACCAGATTTATAAATCTGTTGTATTCTTAAATTACATAAAATACTCAAAAATAACAACCTCAACATTTATAAAATTAATAAAATTCATGAGGGAGTTTTGACAAGGTTACACAGCGTTAAGGCTACTACGATGTCTAGCACCTTTTCACAACTACAAGTGGTGCAAAAACAGAGAATTGGTTGCTTAATATCATCATTTAAGTTCCCCCCTCACCTCCAATTCGGAAACTGCCCATCAGAAGTTAACCTCAGCATCATCACTACTCTCTAACATCATCTAATAATAATGTCACTAAAAATAAAAGAAATTTGTTTGTGTATTCAGATCCCGAGCAGTGATCCGGTCCAGAGTTTCTCTCTCTCTGCTGCCGGACTTCCTGAATCCAGATGTCAACCTGTGCCATCGAGAAAACACACCTGTGTCCTGGTAACTAACTAACTAACCACACACACATTAATGAACCATATTTTAAGGAAAATAAAGGTTGAACAAACATTAACAAACTATTTTACCAAACTAACATTTTAAAGGCTTCATCAGTATGTTTTAATGTAAATTGTGTGTGTGTATGTATAAACTGACTAATATGTTATTAATGTTGTTGATGAATATATCGTTTGTAACTTAAATTAGAGAAACACATTGAGGGGTTTGAACTGTAGAGGTCTTGCGTGATACTTCAAGAGATTCCAGAAGTGAAGGAAAGAGTTCTTGGGTACTCTCACTGTTCTGAGTTCTGCTGTGCTCGGTGGCTCTTTGGAGGTTTTGGGGTGGTCAAGAGGGATTATAGAGTACTTAAACGAGTTATGTGATTCTTCATAAGGCTCCTGGTGTCCTTGTCATGGTTTTCAGAGTTTTGGTTTGCTCAACATGGATCCTAAGGTACTCAAAGAGATTCCAGATGTCTATCGTGGGGTTCACTGACAGATCATTTGTGGCACAGAGATTCTAACATTCCTTGAAGGCAATCCAGGATCTTTGAAAGACTTCATTCATCATATGGCTTCTTGTCAGGGTTCTAGGGTGTGTTGAACGAGTTTTGGGATCCCGATTTGGGATTAAAAGGATTCAAGGGATTCCTTTATGTTACAGGATTCTTTAAAAAAAAAAAAAAAACTCTTGGGTACCTGAAGAGTCTGGGGTCTTTCAAAGACTTCTGTGGTTCTTCATAGGCCTCCATAGGTCTCCTTGACAGGGTTCTGCGGTGTGTTGAAAGAGTTTTGCATGTCAATACTGTGACAGCTTTTAAAGACTGAAATGAAAAATGTTTTCATTAAAGAAAACTTTCTCCGCAGTTTTGTCATCCAGATGTGTGTCTACGTGTCTGGTCACAGAATTCCTCAGGAGACAGGTAAACAACACCTCACAGGTTTGTATCATTTACATAAAATCTTACTTATACTGAGCTTGTTCTTTCTGTCTGCCTGCTGATTGGCTGAGGCAGCACTGGGGGTGGAGCTACAGCTGGACAGGATGAAGCAGCCAATAGCAAGACGGACTCTGTTGCTGTTGACCAATCAGCCGCAGGATATGATGAAGCTGATAGTTCAGAGGGAGGTGGGCGTGGCCTGCATTAATCAGACTGCCTACCTGAGGGTGAGTGACATAAAAAAAAAAACAATAAGAAGAAAAACAAACAGAGTCACACCTGTGTGTGTGTGTGTGTGTGTGTGTGTGTGTGTGTGCGCGCGCAGCCTGCAGAGGAGGTTCGGGATAAGTTGAGTCCGATCTTCATCACTGTCGATATCAGCCTCCTCAACCGTACCCAGCGTGCTTTGCTGCATGGACAGACACACGCTGCTGCACAGGTGAGTCTGAGACACACACACGCATACAAACACACGTTTGTACTTCTAAACTTGTGAGGACTGTCAATGTGTTAACCTGCACTGGGAATTTAAACATCATGTAAACCATAAACAGTTTTCCGTAATTGCGGGAAGAATTAGAGAAAGCTGATTTCAACCGGGGAGATGAACGTAGAGATCATTGAGATAAGATATACATTAATGTCCCACAGGGAAATTTGTCTTGGGCTTCAAGCTGCTGCATCACATAACACACTTGCCAACAATGTCTCAATGTACATATACACACAGAACATAGATCATACATAGAGACACTCATGCATAAACATGCTTAAATTCACATGTTGAGTGTACTTGTAGCATTGCATCCTTGTATTCAAAATAATTCCATCCAAAAAGCCCCATTCAGACAGGATGGACATCAGGGGGAGGTGGGGGGTGAAATCTTCACTCTGTAATTTAACTCATCGTTCAGGGCGACATTTTAACCCTGGTGAAATGACGGGATCTGGTCTGTAACAGACATTCAGCAGGACAGAGACTAAAGCCTCCCCTGGGGGGCACCGGAGAGTTGAGGGGGAGGCCAAGAAACTGCAGGAGGTGAATTATCAGAGTCATAACTCAGTCAGCTCTGAACACACAGACATGAAACACATATCGAATCATTCAGTGTGACTTATACTTCCAGAGGAGATCATCGTCTCTGATGTCCGTCCAGAATAAGATAGAACTTTATTAATCCTGAACGACATTCTTGATAATTAAATTATGACATAAGAATAAAAAACGATAGAGCAATAAATGTAAATAAAGAGTAAATGCTAACACCGGGAGTGCCTAATAGAATAACAATAAAAGTCAGATAAATTAGTAAAATAAAATAAAATTAAAAATGTGATAAAAAAACAATAGACAGTAAGAAAAAACAAAACAATGTTCTGGAATCACATTCCCGGGAATCCAGTTCTAAGTCATGGCTGGTCCTGTTATTATATATTATTGCACATGATATTGATATTGATACATTAAGTGTCCAGAAACCAGCTGAGACAGCAGAGAAGAAAGCGTCTGCAGAACCTGCCTGAGAATCCTGCTGTTTCTAAGTTTCCTTCAGTCTCACAGTGATCCAGAGACAGCTGTCTGTCCGTCCACGGGTCCACTGCAGACAGGAGCTGCTGACTGCTGGTTCGGCTGCTCTGATGGGACAGTCTGACTACATGTCAACACATACAGGCAAAATTTGACTTTTGTATGAAAATGGAAGAAGTGAAAACTGTTGTTGCATCTGATAGATGCTAACATGCTAACAACATGCCGACAGAAAACATTAAAGCCATCAGGAGAGCGAGACCCTGTAAAAGTTCATCAGATGGTCTGTTGTGATGTCAGCTGGTCGGTACTCCAGAACGATGAGTTAAAGTACTGAGAAGCATGTTCATCAGTAAATAATAAAGTCAGGCATGTATATGTGGTTTTTACAGTGAGCAGGTTACTACAGTGCAGGTAAACACCCTCTTCAATTACCTGCCTAACCTGGCTTCTGGATATTGTGTGTGTGTGTGTGTGTGTGTGTGTAGACCAGGATCATTCTGGACTGTGGAGACGACAACATCTGTGTTCCCGACCTGAAGCTGAGCGCTGAGCCGTGAGTCATCAACAAACACACTGCATCATGAATAAACTTTAACAATTAACTTTATTAATAAAAACTAAGATCATTATTAACAACAAACAAAAAATATTACCTGCAACAAACAAACATCAGACATTATCAACATGGAATTAATGATTACAAACATCCACAGTCGTCATTGTCAGCAGAATATCTGAATAGAAAACAGAAGAATGCAGTAGAAGGCCATAAATGACACTAGAGTAGAAGCAGAAGTTCAATTAGAGGAGAGGAGAAACGAGTAGAGTGAGGTAGCTCACAACAAAATACAGCGGAGTAGAATACGTTTTTAATTCTGCTTGATGATAAACGAGTCAGATTCAGCTTCTACTGTTTGTTTCCACTGGAATCTACTGCAGTGTGTATTTCTGTGTGTGTGTGTATTTCTGTGTGTGTGTGTGTGTGTTAGTGTGTCGGACAGTGTGTTGGTCGGTGAGGATCAGACGGTGTTGTTGTCGGTGTCGGCAGAGAATAAGGGTGAAGGAGCGTACGAGGCCGAGCTGGTGGTCCGAATCCCCGAACACACACACTTCCAGAGCAGCCAGGTAACATGCACACACACACACACGTTTGTTTCAGTATACTCGTGGGGGACAGTCATTGACATAATGCTTCTTCCCCCCCACACACACACAGAGATTCATATTCATAATATTTATTCAGTTTTCTTTGTGGTCCGCAGGGTGTTAACAGACTGGTGTGTGTTCAGAGGAAGGAGAATCAGACAGTCATTGTGACCTGTGACCTCGGCAACCCCATGAGACAAGGACACACAGTAACACAAACACACACACACACACACACATACACTCATTAAGACTGTCAGGTGTCTTTTTTAAATCATACGTGTCAGTTAGTAGAACATAGTTCTGTTCTTTAATTTCTTGAAAATCATCACCAGTCATTTACCATTCTATATATTGGACACTTCTACAGTGAACACTGAGAGGAGATTGTTGGTTCATGGGAATGAAGGCAGAGTGAGACTGCACTGATATATTAGACCAGTTGTTCCCAAACAACATGAACCTGGACATCATGCATTGATACTTTGAGTTACGTTAAAGCTAGAGGGCGGGACTTTTACATATAAATAAACATCCCTTACATTCGAGCCCTTGTTGTCAAACGAGTTCACACAATGCTGATTAACCCTGTCACCTCCAGGTAAATCTCTCTGTATTTCGCAGTATAAACTTTTTAATTTTTTTAATCTGATGTCTGTGGCGACATTCACGCCCTGGTGCACCGGTAATGATGTGTTTTTACGTCAACCAGCAATGATTGATTTGCCAGAAGGGAAGCAACCCAGAGTCATGTAAAGAGCTCCGCGATCTGCCATTACTGTAAAAACAAAAGGTCCATTGGAGAGGATGTTTATTTTTGAGCTGTTTATTGTGTTTATTATGATTGTATAGTTTGTATTAATATGCTTTGGTAACCTTGTATGCAGTCACGCCAATATAGCCACTTGAATTGAAATTAAACGGAGTTGACGCCACTCACTCTTTACAAATTTATGTTTGATGCTTGTTTCTTCCATTTTTAGAATCAGAAATACTTTATTGATCACCGAAGGGAAACTCTTTGTTACAGCAGCTCGCCTTTACGTCAGTGCACACAGGAGAAAGTACTAGCAAACAATATAATACACTATAAAAACTGGTCAGAAAATAAATTAAGTACCAGGTGGGTATAAGTATAAAATAAAATAAGTGTGAAGTACCAAGTGGGTTTACCAGTTGATGATTATAATATGGTATAATAATACAATGTAATAATATAAGTAATAAGTAGTAGTGCAATGTGATATGTTTGAAAACTTGATATAAAAATATAGTTCATGTAAATGGTGTCTGCTCTGATTGAACAGTTGTTTTCTGATGTAGTCGCTGTACTACACAAGAGGAAGTTGTTCACTTCCTGTTGCACAGTTTGATTCTCGAGTACAGAAGAGCTGAGCTCTTTTGAGAGAGAGAGAGAGAGAGAGAGCATACAGTAGCACAATGCAAATTCCACATTGAATGTTTTAATAATAATAATAATAATGTAATGGTGGTGGTAATATTAATAAAATAATAATAGTAATAATAATGATAATAGTAGTAAGACTGATAAAAATAATTGTAGTAGCAGTTGTCGAGCAGGAACACGGGGGCAGCAGGTGGCCCACAACCACAGATCCAGACTCTGCAGCTCCGGAGGCAGAAATACCTGCTGAAAGCGACAGAAGGAGAGAGGAGAGAAACGAGAAAGAACAGAACTACGGGAGAGAGAAGATGTTGAGTTAGCAACATGCAGTAATGGGATAAAAATGCATACAGATGGAGAGGGAGAGGAGGAGAGAGGAAAGAGGTGCATCATGGGAAGTCTCCCGGCAGTCTAGGCCTATAGCAGCATAACTAAGGGATGGTTCAGGACTCACCCAAGCCAGCCCTAACTATAAGCTTTATCAAAGAGGAAAGTCTTAAGCCTACTCTTAAATGTGGAGATGGTGTCTGCCTCCCGAACCCAAACTGGGACCTGGTTCCACAGGAGAGGAGCTTGATAACTGAAGGCTCTGGCTCCTGGTCTAATTTTGGAGACTCTAGGAACCACAAGTAACCCTGCATCCTGGGAGCGCAGTGTTCTAGTCGGGTAATAAGGTATTATGAGCTCTTTAAGATACGATGGTGCCAGACCATTAAGAGCTTTGTAGGTGAGGAGAAGGATTTTAAATTGTATTCTGGATTTTACAGGGAGCCAGTGCAGAGAAGCTAATATTGGAGAAATATGATCTCTTTTCCTAGTTCTTGTCAGTACACATGCTGTAGCATTCTGGATCAACTGGAGAGTCTTAAGGGACTTATTTTGGGCAGCCTGATAATAAGGAACTGCAATAATCCAGCCTAGAAGTAACAAATGCATGCACTAGTATTTCGGCATCATTTTGAGACAGGATGCGCCTGATATTTACAATTTTGCGTAGGTGAAAGAAGGCAGTCCTTGAAGTTTGTTGCATGTGGGAGTTAAAGGACAAATCCTGGTCAAAGATAACTCTGAGGTTCTTTACGGTGGTGCTGGAGGCCAGGGCAATGCCATCTAGAGCAACTATATCTTTAGATAATGTGTCTCGGAGAAGTTTGGGGCCAATTACAATAACTTCAGTTTTATTAGAGTTTAACATCAGAAAGTTGCAGTTCATCCAGGTTTTTATGTCCTTAAGGCATGCCTGAAGTTTAGCTAACTACTTGGTTTCATCTGGCTTTGTCAATAGATATAATTGGGTATCATCTGCATAGCAATGAAAGTTTATGGAGTGTTTCCTAATAATATTGCCTAGAGGAAGCATATATAAGGTGAATAGAATCGGTCCAAGCACAGAAACTTGTGAACTCCGTGACTAACTTTGGCGTGCATGGAGGATTCACCGTTAACATGTACAAACTGAGATCTATCTGATAGATAGGTTTTAAACCAGCTTAGTGCGGCTCCTTTAATGCCAATTCAATGTTTCAGTCTCTGTAATAGGACGCGATGGTCAATGGTGTTGAATGCAGCACTAAGATCTAACAAGACAAGTACAGAGATGTCCTATAGGCGTGTGGTCCAGTAATAGCAGTTCAAAAGTTATTAAATAATGGTCCGATAAAGAAGGATTCTGTGGAAAGACTATTATATGTTAAATTTCAATGCCATATACCAGAACAAGGTCGAGGGTGTGGTAAAACAGTGAAACAGTGGGTTTATGTACACTCTGACTTCCCCTTGTTGTGTCTCTGTAGCTCAGCTGCAACAGCTGCTTCCATTCAGCCTGTCAGTGTCCCAGTATTTGTCTGTGTGAACATCCCATCTGTCTGATTGTCTGTCTCTTTTTCTGTAGCTGCAGACAGGTCTTCTGTTCAGTGTCGGCCATCTGGAGGAGGTGGAGAGTCACATCACCTTCAACCTCAGAATCAGGAGGTACAAACTGTCTCTCTGCCTGTCTGTCTCTTATTAGTTTAAATGTTATTATCGTAGAAAAGGTTTCATGTGATGTTATTGTTAAAACAGCTGTTGTTTGACCTGTTTGTCTTTCTGTCTCTAAGTAAGAACACAGTGAATCCAAACAGTAACGAGGTCACAGTTGAAGTTCAGGTGAAAGCTGAGGCGACGCTGGAGATCAGAGGGTAATGAATCAATCATCTGAGATCTGTGTCTTTGTTAAACATCAGTCAATCTACAGACTGAACATGATGATGTCATCTCTCTGTTTCCAGGGGTTCCTCCCCTCCAGAAGTTGTCCTGCCCCTCTCTGACTGGCAGCCTGCAATGCATCCTGGGAGTTTAGAGGAAGTGGGTCCACTGGTGGAACATGTTTATGAGGTGAGGCAGGTTCTGTTACCTCACAGCTGAGACTAACTTGAACTTAGAAGAAAGAAATCCACAGACCACACTGTTAATGATGAGAAAGACTAATGAGGCTAACAAGCTAGCAAACAAGGTCAGAACTATTGATTACAATTAGAAAGTTGGCTAGTTTGATCATTGGTTTGAATGAGGAAGGCTAACTAGGCTATCTGTCTGAAAATCCCCACCTTACTGTCACAGAGGGGTCCCTTTGACCCTGGGACCCTGGAAGCAGTAACTCCTATTCCCAGGTGAGGGGCCAGACTAAAAGTGGTGCACCTCTATCACCTCTATGAATCTGAACCTTCTAGTTGAAGTAATCTCGCCCGGATTAAGTATACCTCCTGGTACTAGGCCTGGGAAAGGAGCTACAGGTGGGCCTATATCTGGCCATCCTGGTTGGGCAGAGCCCAAAGAAGTAACATGGAACCACAACCATGTGGGCCCATGACCTAAAAGGGCAGGAAGGGGAGGTCAGGTGTGCTGCCTGGCGGTTAACAAACATGCTGACCTTGGTGTGTTGGACCCTGGCTGTAGGGATCTGGAATGTCAGACCTCCAGTGGGGAAGATGCTGGTGCAGGAGATATAGTTTGGCTGACCTGTTCCATCTCTCTGGAACCAAACTCCTGGATAGGACCTGGACTTGCTCCTAGGAGTCTCTTTGGGACTCACAGTTTGTAGTTCGATTGGGGGACTTCAGTAATGGAGAAACCTGGAGGGGGGTTACTGGTAGGAATGACCTGCTTGATCTCAATCTGAGGTGTTTTGTTAGGAGGAGGTCTAGTCTACCTTGGTTAGCCTGCTGCCACTGTGAGCTGGGTAAGTGCTTGAAAATGAATGGCTGTATTAAGAACTAACCTAGCTAGACCTGCTGTTAACAATAAGGAAGCTAACTGATGCTAACTTGTTGCTAACTCTTTTAGCACTAGTTGGATGCTACATGCTAACCTGAAAGTCACTGCAGACAGATAAGACTGAAAATATCGATAATATTGATGATATTGCTGATATTGATGATCTTGGTTTGTAGTTGAGGAACCGGGGTCCTACTGCGATCAACGCCCGGCTGATGGTGGACTTCCCCTCCACCTGGCGACATCACTTCCTGCTCTACGTCTTCTCCAACGCCTTCGAAGAATCACTGAGCTGCCAAACCCTGAACGCATCGCAGATAGACCCGTTCAAGGTCCAAAACCTCTGTCTGTCTCTCTCTGACCTGTAAATTTACTGGCATGAACAAAAACATGTTGCCAAAGTAGTTTACAGAAGATTCACAGATATTAAATATTTCATATATTAAATACACAGGTGTCACATATGCAGGTTCTAAATTATACTGATACAGACCAGGTTAGGGCTGTTTCCCTGTCGTGGAAATCTCTTACTGAAGAGAACTTCTCACAGTGGAGGAGGAGGAGCATCTCTGTCTCTACCTGTCGAGCAGTGACCACATACACGCTCCTCTCTGGGCAGCCACGTCTGTCTGTATCTTCCTGTTTCTGCTGCCAGTTGGTATCTCACTGAGCCTGTATGTGGTCAGGATCAGTCTCTGTTTGGTATCTCACTGAGCCTGTATGTGGTCAGGATCAGTCTCTGTTTGGAGATACTCAGCCAATTTATATTCTGTTTAGAGTCAAATAACAATTTACTCTATTTTGGCTTTTTGTTTCATGCCGCCAATTTCATAATATAGATCTTTTTACTGATTCATAATTAGTTTAATTCTCTTGTGTTTTGAATCAGTTCTGATGGGAGCCTGGTTGGTTAGCTGACCCGTCTCTCTGACCTCGCTCTGTCATTTTATTTTATTTTTTTTAATTCACTGTGCTTTATTGGCATGAATGTAAAAAAGACAATATTGCCAATAATAATGATGAGATTAAAAGAAACGCAATTAATAAAATCAGGAAAATAGCAACATTTGCTCTGATTGTGACAGACTGTGTGTGTCAGTACCTGGACTGTGGAGGGTCTGGGTGGTTGTGTGCTTAGCTCCCATATTAGACCCTCCATCACGCAGTGAGTATCAGAGCAAGGAATTATTCAAAATTACCAAATAATTAAAGTATTTACAGAATTATAATTAACTAAATTATAACATAACCTGGTTTTAATAGAAAATATCATTCAAATATTTATAAATCAAATAATATTTGTCAGGTTTTAATAAACCAGATAAATTATGGGCCTACCAACCAGGGTGACTGATATAAAAACATTTTTTTTTAAATAAGTCATAGTTGTGTTTGTCAGATTCCACTGGCTGTCCTCAGGTCGACACATGAGGGGATACATTTTGCTGTGATCATCTCATATTTGGGAGTTTCTCTGTTTATGTTTTCATATTCATATGTATTCATATTCCTCTGGCAGCCAGCTCTGTCTGTGCCGACCCTTCTCTACAGCCAGAGAGTGTAGTGTTTTAAGAAAGCTCAGGACCCAAAAGCAGGACTCAGACGAGGACTCAAAGTTCAACCAGTTTATTTCACACACAGATAGCAGAGTGGCTCGAGTGTAGACTGAGATCTCAGTGGTGTTGTCTGCTTTGGCAGGCTTGAGTTGACACAAAGTCCAGGCAGGCAGGTTCGTAGGCAAACGGTACACAGGTGTGTATGATCCTGAGGCACAAGGAGAAACACAGGTTACCAGGATCAAAGACACGAGGAAACAACAGGACAAAGACTTGGCCGTGTGTCTGTACCCCTTAGGTTAACTGAAGATCTGGCCGGGTTAGGAGTTTGTACTGAGGTCAGATCATTTGCTAATGTGAAGTCTCTTTTTAGGGTCAGATAACATTTAAATTTACTCTTACTTTATTTGGTTGGTTGATAGTTTGGTTTGGTCTGATTGGGTCGGTGTTGTGGTTCTGAGGCTGTCTGGACAGAGTCTTAGGACCAGCTGGCTGAGGGGGCTCTTCTCTGGCTTCAGCTCCTGACAGGTCTGGACTGTGTGATGGTTTGTCTGGGGGGCACGTGTTGGCCCGAGTTCTGCTCTACAGGCTGTTTGGCGTGTTTCGCTGGACCTGCAGGATGTTCTTACAGAACGATTCTATCATTGTTTGTCCCATTTGTCAAATTCATGATTTAGTTTTGGTCCCCAGGTCTCACTGCCATAGAGGATTATAGGTTCTAACACAAACTGGAACGTTTGTAGCCAGATTTAATATTTCTTCTAATTGGACAGAAAGCTCTTCTCGCTTTGTCTCTGAGGTCTTTCACAGCCATGTTGCTTATGTTGAGGCCAAGGTATGTGTAGTTTTTTGTGTTTGTTAACGTGATTTCTGGATTGCTTCTGAAAGACCATTGTTTTTGTTTTTGTTTGTAAATCACCTGCGTACAGGTGACCGCTGATCTGTCATTCAGGGTGAGGCCAGGTGACGTGGAATTGATTTGCCAGTTCGTTGATTGAAGATCAATACACAGATTGAAGAGAACTGGTCTGAGATTGCACCCCTGCCTCACCCACGGCCCTGCGAGAAGAAGGCTGTTTGTCTCCAGTCTTTTATATTTTATAGTTTTTTATAGTCTTTTATTTGCTTTTTGTATGTCCTTAATCAAATCATATGTTTTCCCCCCAATGCCATTTTCAATTGGCCAATAGAAAAGCTCCTCATGCCGAATCGAAGGCTTTTCTGACGTCAACGAAACAGGCGGAGACCTTTCTTTTCTTTGTTTACTTCCTGATCAGTTAAAGTGTGGAGGGTAAACATATGGGCTGTTGTGAGGGAGTTCGGCAAGAATCCAATTTGGCATTTGTGCAAATCATTGTGGTTATTAAGAAAATTGGCAATTCATTTATTAAGGATGTAGCAGAATATTTTTCCCAGGTGACACAGATCCGCGGTAGGTATTTGGGTCCTATTAATCTCCGGATTTATGAATTGGGGTTATTACACCTTTGTTCCAGCTGATAGAACTGTATTGATGAGTCTGAGTACGGCCAGTTTGATTTCATGCTCTGAGTATTTGATCATTGTGTTCAGATCCACAAGCCTTTTTTGTTCTCAAGGATCGGATGATTTCCGCTAGTTCTTGTTCTGCTATTGGCTAATCGAGAGGGTTCGGGTTGTTTTTCATCACCGTCTCCAGAGTTTTCATTTAGTGTATATATTGTCTCTCTCTCTCTGACCCGTCTCGCTCTCCCACCTGTCTGTCTCTCTGCAGCTGGCTGGTAACTCCTCCAGTGTTTCTGTAGTTTCTCAGTTGATCCAGCAGGAGGAGACAAACTCACACAGTCAAACTGTTCATGTGGTAAATATACAGTACAACATTATTATTATTATATTACTGTTATATAAAGTATATTACATATTACCATATGACCATGATCATATATTTTACATTATTATAAGCGTAAACTCAATAACAATAATGTATTATATGTTATGATGATAGTACCTGTGGTAAATATAGTACAATTAATATATTATGTATAAATATATATGGTGTATATTTATTACTATAATAATATTTGATTTGCGAGTGTAGAACTGCAGCAGCAGTGAGACGGGGTGTGTCAGGTTCGTGTGTGATGTCACGGCATTGGGGCGGGGCTTCAGTGCTGTCGTACGAATCTCGGCCCGACTGTGGACGCACACACTTACAGAGGTACATGCACACTCACTCACACACACACACACACACACACACAGAGGTGATGGTGATGATGTCATCCTGCTTCTTTCTACAGACTCCCTACCTGAACTATGAGCTTGTGTCCTCCGCCTCCTATGATGTCATCAACGCATCTTCAAAGGTCCAGCCGCTGCTGCTGCCGAGTGGACAGACACAGGTATGTACACACACACACACACACACACACACTTCTGTGGTGAGTTCAGGTGTTGAAGACTGTGTGTGTGTGTGTGTGTGTGTGTAGACTCAGCTCAGTGTGCTGTGGCGTCCTGAGGGAGAGAAGGACATTCCTATTGGCCACATCATCCTGTCAATCATCTCTGGACTCCTCCTCCTGGGCGTGCTCTGCTTCATTTTCTGGAAGGTAACAATCAATCAATACATCTATTGTCATATCAGAAACTTAAGTGTTTTATAAACCCTTAGTAAACCACGATAATGTGGTTTTAAGGAGAGATCAAAGCATTTATTTAGTGTTTATTAATGTATTTATTAACAACTAAAACTCATATGAAACATTATATTATATATATTTGACTCTTTTTTGTAAAATGTTTAAAACACAGTATAAAATAGCTGTAATTATATACTTTATAATGATGTATGATTATGCACATGAACACGTGGCGTTACACATACAGTAAGACAAGAGTCCTTATATCGGCTTACATATTATTATTATTATATTATTATTATAGTAATAAACATGTAATAAATGGTTTATGTACTAATTATACATTCTCAACCCACATGATCTAATAATCGTATTGCATTTTATTTTTATGCTGCTGTGCCAACACGTTCTCGCTCTGAGCGTCAAGCGCAGCAGCTTGGTCAGTGTGCGTAGAGCGCCGCCTCTCTGGCGTCATGTGCTGACGTCTGCTGACGCAGTATAAGCGTCTGAGGAGGGAGGGGCCGTAGGTCACTCAGGGCGCCGCTGTTGGCTTCCCGTGGGATTTCTTTTTATGGAAGGGAGTCTCGTCACAACGAAGCCGTGATTATGGTCATGTGACTGTTAACGTAATGTGTGTGTGTGTGTGTGTGTGTGTAGCTGGGTTTCTTTCAGCGTACTCGCCCCCCCACTGATGATGATGATGATCATGAAGAGCAGCAGCTGGCTGAGGAGAGTCACGTGACTGAATAACACACACCCACACACACACGCTGTAACACACACACACACACACTGTAACACACACACACACACACTGTAACACACACACACACACGCTGTAACACACACACACACTGTAACACACGCTGTAACACACACACACTCACACAGACACACACACACACACACACTGTAACACACACACACGCTGTAACACACACACATACACACTGTAACACACACACACACACGCTGTAACACACACACATACACACTGTAACACACACACACACACGCTGTAACACACACACACACTGTAACACACACACACACACACTGTAACACACACGCTGTTACACACACACACACGCTGTAACACACACACACACACACTGTAACACACACACACACACGCTGTAACACACACACACGCTGTAACACACACACACACTGTAACACACACACACACTGTAACACACGCTGTAACACACACACGCTGTAACACACACACACACTGTAACACACACACACACACACTGTAACACACACGCTGTAACACACACACATACACTTACACAGACACACACACACACACACACTCACGCAGACACACACGCTGTAACACACACACGCTGTAACACACACACACTCACACAGACACACACACACACATGCTGTAACACACACGCTGTAACACACACACATACACTTACACAGACACACACACACACACACACTCACGCAGACACACACGCTGTAACACACACACGCTGTAACACACACACACTCACACAGACACACACACACACACATGCTGTAACACACACGCTGTAACACACACACATACACTCACACAGACACACACACTGTAACACACACGCTGTAACACACACACTGTAACACACGCTGTAACACACTCACACACACACACACACACTGTAACACACACACACGCTGTAACACACTCACACACACACACACACTGTAACACACACACACGCTGTAACACACTCACACACACACACACACACTGTAACACACACACACGCTGTAACACGCACACTGTAACACACGCTGTAACACACTCACACACACACACACACACTGTAACACACACACTCGTGTGGCCTCGATGTCTTTATTGTCTGATGTTCGTAACACGATGTATTTTATTGTTTAGATCACAAATATAGACGAGTGATGAAATCAATAGCCGAGCGGTTATGAGGACTTTTGTAACTTTGTTTGATTTGGATCAGATTTCATGTTATTGTTATATTTGAAGAATATATTTAAAATATGAACATGTTTTATTTTTTAACTTGTTAAATTGTTTTATTTAGTTTTTTTATGTTCCATCGCTACTGTTGTTGTAATAAATGTGACATTTTTAAAATACCTTTATTGCAATAAATTCATGATTCAGTACAACCACAAAATGTCCAATACATTTACATGCATTTGCAATTATTATTTTTGTATTTTATACACCTGGTGATACACACACACACACACATACTCTGTCCCTTCATTTCTAACTCTGAGTTAGTCTCTCTATCTTTGAGATTTCCTGTATTGTTACTTTCCATCTTTGAACTGATGGACTTGAGGGTTTTAGCCAATTCCTACGTATTTGCTTCAGGGCTGCGATTCTGAGTATTCTGTATAGTTACTACTGTCTCCTGCATCAGCTCTGGTGGTGATTTTCCAAAAATATAATTTATCCAGTGGTGTGAAAAAGCGTTTGCCCCTTCCTGATTTCTTATTTTTTTGCATGTTTATCACACTTAAATGTTTCAGATCATCAAACAAGTTTAAATATTAGTCAAAGATAACACAAGTAAACACAAAATGCAGTTTTTAAATGAAGGTTGTTATTATTAAGGGAAAACTAAATCCAAACCTACATGGGCCTGTGTGAAAAAGTGATTGCCCCCTAAACCTAATAACTGGTTGCTCCACCCTTAGCAGCAACAACTGCAGTCAAGCGTTTGCGATAACTTGCAGTGAGTCTTTTACAGTGCTGTGGAGGAGTTTTGGCCCACTCATCTTTGCAGAATTGTTGTAATTCAGCCACATTGGAGGGTTTTCGACCTTTTTAAGGTCACGCCACGGCATCTCGATAGGATTTGGCAGCAGAGCGGCATATTTTACAAATGAAGAGCAAACTGTAATATTAGAGAAATATGAAGAAGTTAAACACATGATCCAGCTGAAAGCAGCAGCTGCAGGATGGACAGCCGGCAAAACATCGCCGACTTATTTTTAATTTTATTTATTATTCGGCGCACTGAGCTCCGCAGGATCGGCTATGCCGTTGCCGTTGATGCCGTTTTCCAGGAGAACTGATTGGTCGGAGGCCAATATAGGCGATGCTTTTATACGCGTTGATCCGTTATGGTCAACATAACCTGCTCCGGAGCAGGTCAGGTGTTCAGCAAGTTACTGTGGCGATCTAGCCCGGTAAGAAGTTAACCACCATCGTAGGACTGAACCACGGTCACACCTGGAGTTACCTGCTGACCCCAAATCCTGCTTCTTAGTTCAGGACTCAGAGCTGGACTCATAAATCACTAAGTCTGGACATAACGTCCATCCTGAATTCAGAAGCAATCAACTATGTAAACAGGAAGTGACTGCTGCATCACAAGCTGTAATGTAACTTTCAAAATAACATTTTCAGGCCAAATGATAAATCAAACTTTACTGTCAATCCTTTATTTATATCTGCATTCATGTAGAAATCTGCGTGTTCAGATTGAAACATCAATGAATAAAGAACCAAAGGAAGGAAATAAGGAGAAAGAGAGAGAGAGAGAGGGTTTTCCACACTGGGTGTAGCCTGGCAGTGTAACCCCGCCTCCTTCACTGTGATTGGAGGACTCCAACCCCTAACATGAAAAATTACAAACAATATAAGCATGTGATTGGTGGAGCTGGTTGGAGGCGGACCAGAGCCTGTGAGATGCAACTCAGGGTGAGAAAAACCCTCAGACCTCTCAGGGGGATGAGGAGGATTAGAGCAGATTACAGTTTATAACAGCAGAGAAGAAGAAGAGGCCAGTATAGGAACAGAGAATGACCAGGACGGACTGGACCAACTGGACTTGGACCAACTTTTCTGAGTAGAATCTAAGTGGACTGAGCTGGGAGGTGGAGGGTTAAAGTAGGCTGAGCTGGGCTGAACTGGTCCCTACTGATCCTAACTGGTCTAAGCTGGTTGGGGGAACAGGAAGTGGTCTGGATGGACGGTTTCCAGGCATATGGGGCAGGGAAGGCGGGCGGAGCTTTCGACCCACTGACCTTCATCAGACAACCTCAGACTGTGGTGAGGATCCTCTGCTGGGTGAGTCTGACGATGTAATGATGATGTCACAACATTTCAGTGGTCTGATTGATGTGAATGAATGAACAATAGTCACAAACGGACTGTGTGTTGTAGCTGGATTCACCTGAGGTCACGCAGGTGAGTCCAGGTGTTCTGACTGGGAGGAGCTACATGTAACATCAGGAAGTGTCACAGTGAAATGAATCCACTCATGTCTTGGTGATGTAGTGACGACTCGCAGGGTTAGTCGGTGAACTGCTGTAGCTGCTAAGCTGCTAACACCCTGCCGGGCTAATACTAATCAGTCACTGTTGTGTTTACTCGCTGTGTGTTTGGTTAACAGAGGTTATTTTAGTTTACTTTAGTGTAATTATTGGTTTCATTTATAGTTTGGTTTTATGGTTATTTGGGTCACTGCTAGTTTAGGTTAGTTTCTGTCTAGCAGCGGGTCGTTTAGTTAGATTTGAGGTTAGTGTTAGTTATGGTTCTGGTTTAGTTGACGTTAGTTCAGTATACTGTGTGTGTGTGTGTGTCAGTCATGAGACTGGTGTTAACATTCCTGAGGCTCAACACAAGACTCCTCAAACAAAACCTCACTGTTTAACACTGCTGCTGCTCTGATTGGTCGGTTTACAGAGGCTTCTCTGATCAGAATCAGCTTTATTGGCCATGTGAACAAATACAAGGAATTTCTCAATTTTGTTTGTTGCTCTCAATGTTACACAGAAATAAAAATACAGCTAAAAAACACAACAAAATATATAAACAATACCATAACAATGAACAACATACAATGTCTATATAGTGCAAATATGCTGGAATAAATATTGAATGATTAAAGGTTATATTGATAACATTTTTATGTAGATGAATATTTAAAACAAAACATCCACAGAGCTTTTAGAAAGGTGTGGAATAAAAGTATCACTCTTATGATTGTGAATGAATCATGGCTCACAAAATGAATGTTTTGTTTATCTCTGTGTGAGATGTCTGACGATTGGTTCCTGCTTCTAACAAGGCCTGTGAGCCAATAGTACAATGACATCGGTATCATGTGGTATAGCTGCCAGTTAGTGTGGAAAAAACGGACACTGATGTTAGCACGTATAAGCTATCTTAGCTTAATCGTCCGAACAACAATAAAATGACAGTAATTACAGTTCTGCATATATAAACAAAATCAACAACTACCGACAGTCGTAGTCCTTAAAACCTTAACTAATGTGTTTTCACCGGTTAGATTGTCAAGATTAGAAAAATAACAGCTCCAGCTGGATGTGGGGTTTCAATATATTACCAATGTGTCATGTCAAAAGTAAAGTTCAGAACTACTGTAAATCTGCTTATTATACAGTTAAAGTGTCAATCAAGACGTTTCGGCTCCCATCCGGAAGTCATTCTCAGAATGACTTCCGGATGGGAGCCGAAACGTCTTGATTCTGAAAACAGTGTCCAGACGACTACGACTGAAACCTTTTCTACAATTCGATCAATGAAAAACATTTTAAGATCTAAATATCAAAAGTTGTTCATTTAGTAACAGCAGTTTATACAAGACAGAGAAGTAAAATGTAAAAGAAAACCGTGTTTGCACATTTGGTTCAGTATCTCTTTAACTCACTTTTTGAAAGAAGAGATCAGTTTCACTTCTGTAACCAGGAGTCAAGAAAAGGAACTTATTTTATTTTGGGTTATTTCCAGGATTCTGCACAGAAAGTGCTGCTTGTTAAAGGGTTAAATGAAGAACTGGTCTGCATGTCAGGTGAGTCCTGACGTGGGCACCTGAGAGTCTACTGATGTTAGCATCCAGCCTCGTCCACTGAGGATGGGTATCTGTTAGCATTGAACTAGCTGTTCTCTCCTCTCTGTTTTCAGCTCTTCTCCATTGTGATCCTCGGCTGCGTTGCTAACGAGGGTTACGTTAACCGCCCTGATGAGGTGGAGGAGTTCTGCATCTTCAACCGCAATCAGAACGCCTGCAACTACGCCGTCGCCATAGGAACGCTGTGTTTCCTCTGCAGCACCGGTTTCCTGGCGCTGGACGTTTACTTTCCTCAGATCACCGGCGTGAAGGACAGGAAGAAGGCCGTCATGGCTGACATCGGGGTGTCAGGTGAGACGCTGCCTCCCCTGCTTCTGTCATCTTTACCTGTCGTTGTGATTAATAATAACCATGTGGTCTCTGCAGCACTCTGGACTCTGGTCTGGTTCGTGGGTTTCTGTTTTCTGGCCAATCAGTGGCAGGTTTCTAACGAAGAAAACAACCCTCTGAATGAAGGAGCCGACGCTGCCAGAGCTGCCATCGTCTTCTCCTTCTTCTCTGTCTTCACCTGGGTACGTACCTGAACTCCATCACCTGACAGAATAAGACTCACCTGAGCAGGCAGGAAGTATCAGGACACAGTGTGTACTGTTTGTGAAAGAAATCACAGAATTTTTACTGTGTTTTTATTTACAGTGACAATCATGTAACTGTAAAATAAAGACTTTGCATCAAAGAGAGACATTAAAGAGTTGAAAAAGTACTGCTAACATTAGTGTTGTGAACAAAAATAAACTACACATATAAATGACACCACCAGCGATAGTGCTGATTCATACCGAAAGCTTCGGTGTCGTTTTTCTGTAACGTTATATAACGGGGTCTAAACATGGATGTATTTTAAGAACTAAATACCGGACTCCAAAGATGCCGCCTATTCATTCCAATGAGAACCGCTCGCCTGGCCCATATGCAAAAAAGTTTATAGCTTCCGGGTTTACTTCCGGGGTCTGCGGCCCGCTGACTATGGAAGTTTCTCCCGCTGGCCCCGCCCACAAGTTCCCTTGACTCTGTTAAAAGTCACATTGAAGTGTGCGTGTGTGTGTGTGTGTGTGATCGGTGTAGGATATAGTTAAGAGAGTTTGTTAGCGTGCAAAGACTCTGTGTCTGTCTGTGCGAAGTATAACGTTAGTCGTCCCTCATTCGTCCAGGAGTGTTCTATCGTAGAAAAGGTTTCAGTCGTAGTCATCTGGACGCTGTTTTCAGAATGCAAAGAACGGTACATAGGTGAGACTAAACAGCCATTTCACAAAAGACTTTATCAGCACAGATGACACGCTAACTCAGGATTACAGAGCGCCGTGCATTTGCATCTAAAAGCTACAAACCGCACATTTGAAGACAGCGAGGTGAAGAGTCTAAGTAGAGAGAAGAGTTGGTTTGAAAGAGGAGTCAAAGAAGCCATTTTTGTGAAAAAAGAAAACCCCTCTTTGAACAGAAATGGTGGTCTGAGATTCAATCTGCCCAAAGTCTACTACAGTGTATTAGCACCGTGGTCACGGCAATCACATGCTAATCATGTACTTAACAGTGATGAGGGAGGTGCAGCCAGAAAACACTGTCCAGATGACTACGACTGAAACCTTTTCTACATTAGCTAACATCAATTTAGCATGTGGCTACCAAATCCTTACAGGGGAAGCACATCACAACAATAAAACTCAATGAACCAAATCAATACGGATACATTCACAACAGCAACACAGTCCCGTGCAATAGGCTGAAGAAGAACAAAATGAAGACTTTGGAGCGGCCTAGTCAAAGTCCTGACCTGAATCCTATTGAGATGCTGTGGCGTGACCTTAAAAAGGCAGCTCATGCTCGAAAACCCTCCAATGTGGCTGAATTACAACAATTCTGCAAAGATGAGTGGGCCGAAACTCCTCCACAGCGCTGTAAAAGACTCACTGCAAGTTATCACAAACGCTTGACTGCAGTTGTTGCTGCTAAGGGTGGAGCAACCAGTTATTAGGTTTAGGGGGCAATCACTTTTTCACACAGGGCCATGTAGGTTTGGATTTTGTTTTCCCTTAATAATAACAACCTTCATTTAAAAACTGCATTTTGTGTTTACTTGTGTTATCTTTGACTAATATTTAAATTAGTTTGATGATCTGAAACATTTAAGTGTGACAAACATGCAAAAAAATAAGAAATCAGGAAGGGGGCACACCACTGTGTATATATATATATATATATATATATGTATATATATATATATATATATACGTGTGTGTGTGTGTGTTATAAAGTGTAAGTATAAAGCATCTTCCAGTCTTGTTTTCGAATTTGAAGTTGATTTAAATTCTGACTATAAACTGATTTCCTGTGTGTAAACATGTTAATATTTAGACTGTAGTCATGTGTAGAAGACTAATACTTCTTCTAATACTTATACTAATAACAACAATAACAACAACAATAACAATAATACTAATAATAATAATGAATGTGTGTCTGTCTAATCTAACATCTCGTCTTTCTGCAGCTTCTGTGACTTTAAACTAAAGAGAAACATTTAATAACATCAAACACACGAACAAACCTGTAACACATGATGCTGTTTTCTCCTGTGTGTGTGTGTGTGTGTGTGTGTGTGTGTGTGTATTTATTTCTCTGTGATGTGTGTTGTGTGTGTTTCTCTGTTGTGTGTGTGTGCGTGTGTGTGTGTGTGTGTGTGTGTGTCTCTCTGTTGTGTGTGTGTGTGTGTGTGTGTGTGTGTGTATTTATTTCTCTGAGATGTGTGTTGTGTGTGTGTGTGTGTGTGTGTGTGTGTGTGTGTGTGCGTGTGTGTGTGTGTGTAGGGAGGTCTCACTCTGCTGTCGATGGAGCGTCTGAAGAGAGTCTCGTTTGAAGAAGAATATAACAAACTGTTCAGCTCACCGCTCGCCTGAAACACACACACACACACACACACACACACACACACACACATCTAACTTCACCTCTCTCCTTCAGCCAATCAGAGACGAGTGTTCCTGTGCTTCCTGTTGCCTCGTCAGCTCATTCTGGACTCTGATTGGCTGCTCTAAGTGTCCATCATCCAAAGTGCCTTCCTGTTGCCATGGCGACAGTGATGTTGTTTTCTTCCTCAGATATGTCAGAGCTGATTTATAGACTTTATGTGATGTGTGTTGTTGTTGTTATTATTATTGTTATTATTATTGTTGTTGTTATTGTTATTGTTGTTGTTATTGTTATTGTTGTTATCACTACAGTGATGATGTGTAAGATGATGTCATCATATATTCTGTTTAATGGCAACAACGTAATGATCTGTGATGAAATAACATGAAGATTAAAGATAATAAACTGAGTCGTATATGAAGAGTTACTCTGCTGCCCCCTTCTGACACTCTGACATCACCGTGATGTCACCGTGATGTCACCTGTCCTCTGGTTAATCTGATCCTCTTGTTCAGTGTTCAGATATTGAATGAGACACATTATAAAAATGTTTGTAAAAAGGGAAACAGGTGATGAAATACATTTACTCTCGTTAGTGTAACAAAGCAGTTTTTTAAATCAGTCATTTTTATCTAAAGTATTGAACTTGATTACATTTGAAGTCGCAGGCGTTACAGAATAAAAACAGAAGAAGAAACTGAAGAACAGTTTGAATCTGCAGCTGCAGCAGAGAAGAAGTCAGAAAGCAGAAAGAACAAAGAAACTTCTGATTTTATTTATACTGACTTCCTGCCGACGGCAAAGAGCAACTCTCAAGTGATCACATGATCACATGAGGTATGTTCAGAGCAGGAACAGCCAATCAGAGTCTAGGATTTAACCTCTACATGTATTGTTAATTCAGCGATGTGTTATTCTGCGAAAACTAATGTTTTCATTTTTAAAAAGTTCATTTTACTTGAGTGAAATCTTTAATTAGTAACAATTAACACAATTAAGAGTTTCCCCTCGGGGATCAATAAAGTATTTCTGATTCTGAACACGTGGAATTAACGACAATCTAATAATATAAGTAAGTAACACAATGAAACTTAATAAAGCAGCCAGTTTCATTCTTGTGATGATCAAAAGCAAACGTGTTAAAATGAAAGATCAGGAGGAACCAGGACTTTGGTCCAGAATCCGCGTCAGTGCTGCGTGTCCACGCTGCTGCACAAGCTGTCGACTTACAGAAATAACAACTTAAAGTCTTCAGCTGTAAAATGTCTTTCATTGTCCTGAAAAATATTCAGCGAGCTGCTCCTAGCGAGCGTTAGCAGCGTCCACTGGTGCGACCGATACGTCACTCGCTACCGATCGGTCAGAACCAAACACAACAAAATGACCCCAAAACTGGGTCTGATTAACAAGTAACTTAATGTGCAACTTGGCTTCTGTCAGTGTTAGATTATTATATATATATATTAATGGAATATTATTACTGACGTTTTCATCCACTTTAATCTGCATCGATGCAAAATATTTTCTAAACTCATTTCAAATCTTGATCTGTAAAGTAAGCAGTAACTATCAGTCAGATAAATGTGCAATTTTTCACTATGAAATGTAGTGAAGTAGAAGTATCACAGACGTAAACACTTAAGTACAACAACTTCAAAATTAAGTACCAAAGAAAATAGTCTGTTTACACGTCAAGTGATTTTATCAACCTGCTTTGTGTTGATGTAAAATATTCAGAACGTTTCTTTCCCAACAGTCTGAAAGCTTTCTCAGCTTCCTCTACATGATTTAGAAATACAGCTGTTGTCCAGACTGGACGCTGAAAATCTCTTCAGCTTGCTTTAACCACAGACACCCCGGAGGTTAATCCGGCCCTGATGTTACCTAAAACAAAACATGATCAGGGTATTCACTGATCTAGTGAATACTGATAATAAAATAACACCTCGGGGTCTTCTGAGTGTATTCAAGCTCTTTTTACATATTGTAAAGCAGTTTATGATGCCTACTGGTGTTTATTAACGTATGTCATTAAGCACTGTTAATAAAGTTTTATATTTTGAATCGTCTGTTTGTCTGCAGGCTCTCCAGTGTCTGCTGGCCGTCCACAGGTTTAAACTGGGAGCTGATTCTGTCACATTCAATCAGGAGTACGTCGACCCCGACCGACAGGAAGCTCTGGAGGAGGCCCCGCCCACTGATGAGTAGAGGGGCGGGGCTTAAACACAGACGACACAGGTGCTTTTCATTATGCTAACTCGCGTCCTCCCTCCCCGGTTCTCGTTCCCCCTCCGCCGTCACGGAGGCTCTCCCGAGGAGAGAGGAGGCTTCTGGAGGAGCTCGGAGGAAACACAGGTGTGTCCTACACGGACGTCTTTGTTCAGGTGGCGTGACGCCGCCACACCTCCACGCGTGCACAGATAATGTGATAGAACAATATGATGCGGCGTCTCCTGGTGTTTGTAGAAAATACAGGATCGTTCAACTGCTTCACACAGAGCCGCAGTTCATTATGTGGTGCGTTATTGTGCACATAAAGATGCAAGTCAGTAACACGGATCCGTACACGAGTTACAGATTTAAAAGGATTCAATCAAGGGCAGTAATAACATCTAAATGAATACAGGCCTCTGCTACATGCAAGACCGTTACAGCCTGTAAGCTTTCAGATCTAAGAAAGACACTGTAAGGTTGTGAAATGGTTCTTAAATAATGGGCTCTGTGGACATTCGTACCAGTCGGTGATACAGCTGTGCAGGTGATACAGCTGCGCAGGTACAGCTGCGCAGGTGATACAGCTGTACAGGTGATACAGCACATCATAAGTAACTGACGTCGCTTCAGACTGACGCTATGGAACCGAGGATTTCTCATTTGGCAGCTTCGGCTCCTCCGTCACCTCGTCTCTTCGTCATGTCTCTCTCTCACATCCTCGCTGGGAGGAGCTGAGACGCGAGGAAGAGACATGAGTGACTGAAGCGAGGAGACACGTTAGCATAATGAAAAGCAAACATGGTGTCAGTTTGTGTTGTTTATATTCAGTCATCATGCGTCCATGGACTCGTCCTCGACTACAGCAACATGTGACACACAATAAAAACATTAGTTTGATGATGATGGTTCACCAGGGGGCGTGTTCTCTCTGGCAGCAGCCAATCACAGTAAAAACAAGTCAAAAATAAGTGTACACTGTTTAAAGGTTTATTTTTAAATCACATAGACACTGTCGAGCGCTGACATGTTGACAACAACCACGCCCCTGGGATCCGGGCGTGGGTTGCCAGGTTGCAGTAACAGGTTGAAATTGTATGTAGTGTGTGGATTGTGTGTGTAGATGTGTTTCATAGGCGATCTGGCAATTTGGGTGACGTCAGACAAACATCCAAAACTTGGATCAGTGTTTTCATAATAAAGTTCGAGGGCCATGCAAATTACGGGGAGTTTCCCGGGAGAAACGACAAACGGGAGGGCGCTGGGAGAAACGACAAACGGGAGGGCGCTGGGAGAAACGACAAACGGGAGGGCGCTGGGAGAAACGACAAACGGGAGGGCGCTGGGAGATGGCCTTGAAATACGGGAGACACTCAGTGAATCTGGATTAGATTCTAGATGTGTATTAAATTTAGTGTCATTTGGAGAATCACATGTTGAGTTCGGTTTTCCAAAAGTTAAAAAGTGTGCACGCTAGGGGTGCAACGATACACAAAATTCACGGTTCGGTTCATTTTCGGTACAGCAGGGAAACAAAAAAATAATATTTTGTAATTTATTTTGACAGCGGCTCATTGGCCACAATTCTTACTGTAACAGTTAAGGCACTCAAATGCTGTAATAAGAAAAATAAATAACACAAATGTCAGTAAGACTTGCTGATAATTCCTGAACAGCTGCCGCTTGCGCTGGTTTATACACAGCAGCACAACGACTCAAATGCACACATGAAGACACACTGTAGCAGAGCTCCAGCACTTTGACCACGTGCTCAAATCCTGACTTCTCTACGATGAGTACGGTCGCACATCTGCAGCGATAAACTCTCCTGTAGCATCAGTTATTGATTTGGTCCGAACCCGCGGCGAGAGGCTGCCTGAACGCTGAGGGGAGGAGGACTCGCCTTCCAGTCTGTTTGTCTCGTTCCGCTAATCGACACATTCGGCTGATGCCGTCGTAAATGATGTTTGAAGTGTTTCACAGACAAACCCGAATTCTGTTGAACAGTGTCGGCATACAGTTTGACTCTCATACGCCCGTCGTAACTAACCGGGAAACCACGACGCTCCCATACAGAGGATCTAAATGTCAGGGAGGATCCTCCAACTGGTCTCTCATTTGTGTTTACCATTCGGAGGCAGCGCCACTACAGGAGCGTGACTAACCGGGCTACGCCGACTAGCATGCTACAGCTGATAGACAGCAACTGGTGCGCTGCCAAAATGTTCCGGGTAAGACTAGCGCCCTACAATTTCTGTTCCGTGTGTGCATGTAGTCGACATAAATAGATATTTATATATTTTAACAGTAATAGTTTGGTTCACAGGGCACACCAGTCCGAGGAAGTCGCTAACTGAACGTCCTGTACCGAGCGGTTCGGGACGAATACACGTACCGTTTACACCCCTAGAAGATCAAATTCATGACACAAACAGATGTTAACAGCTATTGTTTTGAACTTTGTCACTGTTCAGTTTAGTTACCTGATATTATAAACTGGATTATGATTGGCCGGAGCAGCTTCATCATCACTCTGTATCACAGCTGGAATAGATGCAGCTCCTCCTGCTGGTCGGAGGACTAAACTAACCTTTATTTACAGTTTCACAAATGACAAAATGTTTACTTTTAAAGAAATAACTGTTGAGTTATCAAACATAATACACACTGTGAGTTAAATGGTGCTGCAGCTGTTTTGTTTATCTGAAGTAGTTTTAGTTTGTGGTGTTTCATGTGTATCTGTGGTTTGTCTGATAATAAATTCAATCCAGGTCTGCGGTCAGTTTGGTTTTTATTAAACATCACACATTGTATGTATGTACACACATGTACAACAGAACAGAAGGTATCCCTGATGCGTGTTCATCTACGCACGGCGGATAGCTAACAAACAGTATTCAGACAAAGTCGAACACGGGAGTAGAGTTAAGGAGTTTCACTGAGTTCTCTTTTCTTTTTTCTTTGTAAAATTGGAGTGAGTGTAGCTTGATGTGCTTCTCTGAGACATGGCTACACCAGGATATCCCGGACCATAACGTTTCCATCGACGGCTTTCAGACTGTTCGGGCCGACAGGGATCACACCGGGAGCGGTAAGCGGAAAGGCGGTGGGCTTACTGTTCTAGTTAACAACAGATGGTGTAACCCTGGTCACATTACCATCAAACAGAGTATCTGTAGCCCAGACATTGAACTGTTAGCTGTGGGACTCCGGCCATATTATCTGCCACGTGAATTTTCACATGCCATTGTTGTGGCTGTTTACATCCCCCCCTCTGCTAACCCGGCATCGGCGTGCAACGCCATTCACACCGCCATAGCACATCTACAGACTCAACACCCGAGTGCACTCATTTTAATCTCGGGTGACTTCAACCATGTCAGTGTTTCAACAACACTGACTAATTTCACCCAGTATGTGAGCTGTCCTACTAGGGAGGAGAGGACACTGGACCTGCTGTATGCCAACGTTAAGGATGCATACAGCTCTTCTCCCCTCCCCCCTCTGGGTAGGTCAGACCACAACCTGGTTCACCTTAAACCCTGCTATGTGCCTCTAGTTAAAAGGCAGCCTGCGACCACAAGGACAGTGAGGAGATGGTCAGGGGAGGCCTATGAGACACTGCAGGAATGTTTCGAAGTGACAAACTGGGATGCACTCTGTGAGCCTGATGGAGAGGACATTGACGGGCTCACTGAGTGCATCACTGGCTACATTAACTTCTGTGTGGACTGCAATGTCCCAACCAAGACGGTCCATAGTTACCCAAATAACAAACCGTGGGTAACAAAAGACATCAAGGACATTCTAAATGCCAAGAGGAGGGCCTTTACTGATGGTAATAGGGAGGAGGTGAGGGCAATCCAGGCCGACCTGAAGGTGAAAATCAGGGAGGCCAAAGAGAAGTACAGGAGGAAGCTGGAGCGGAAACTCCAGCAGAACAATATGAGGGAGGTCTGGAGCGGCATGAAGACCATCACTGGCTTCAGACCGACTGGCAGCAGAGGAGTTGAAGGCAGCTTGGACAGGGCCAACGAACTGAATCTGTTCTTTAACAGATTCGACACACCGGCTCCTGGTCATCCCCCCTCTAACTCAGCTGCTGTCGGCCCTCAATCTCCTCTGAGTACTCTGCTCCCCCCTCCCCATCAGGCTAACGGCCCTCTCCAGACCGACGACTCCCCCTCCCCACCTGTAACTTCTGCTGTGTGCCTGACTGCTGACCAGGTGAGAGGACAGCTGATGAGGCTCCACTCGAACAAGGCTGCAGGCCCCGATGGCGTTAGCCCCGGGTGCTAAAAGCCTGTGCCCCCAGCTTTGTGGAGTCCTTCAACACGTCTTCAACCTGAGCCTGAGTCTTCAAAGGGTCCCCATTCTGTGGAAGACATCTTGCCTCGTTCCTGTGCCGAAGACGCCACGTCCCAGTGGCTCCAAGGACTACTGACCGGTGGCACTGACCTCCCACATAATGAAGACCCTGGAGAGACTAGTGCTGGAACAGCTGCGGCCCATCGTCAGACCCCTCCTGGACCCCCTTCAGTTTGCCTACCAGCCCCGGCTGGGAGTTGAGGACGCCATCATCTACCTGCTTAACCGCATCCACACCCACCTGGACAGGCCGGCAAGCACGGTGAGGATCATGTTTTTGACTTCTCCAGTGCTTTCAACACCATCCGGCCTGCCCTGCTGGGAGAGAAGCTGGCAGCGATGCAGGTGGGCGCCCCCTTGTGTCCTGGATTGTGGACTACCTGACTGGCAGACCACAGCACGTGCGGCTGCAGCACTGTGTGTCAGACAGCGTGGTCAGCAACACTGGGGCCCCTCAGGGGACTGTCCTCTCTCCCTTCCTCTTCACCATCTACACCACGGACTTCAGCCACCACACAGAGTCCTGCCACCTTCAGAAGGTTTCTGATGACTCTGCTGTGGTGGGATGTATCAGCGGTGGTGATGAGACTGAGTACAGGGCTGTGGTGGGGAACTTTGTTTCATGGTGTGAGCAGAACCATCTGCAGCTCAATGCGACAAAGTCAAAGGAGCTGATTGTGGATCTACGGAGGGCCAAGGCACCAGTGACCCCGGTTTCCATCCAGGGGGTCAGTGTGGACATTGTGGAGGACTACAAGTACCTGGGAGTATACGTAGATAACAAACTGGACTGGACCAAGAACACTCAGGCTGTTTACAGGAAGGACCAGAGCCGCCTCTGTTTCCTGAGGAGGCTGAGGTCCTTCAACATCTGCCGGACAATGCTGAAGATGTTCTATGAGTCTGTGGTGGCCAGTGCTATCCTGTATGCTGTTGCATGCTGGGGCAGCAGGTTAAAGGTAGCGGACGCAAACAGACTGAACAAACTGATCCGTAAGGCCAGTGACATTGTGGGGGTGGAGCTGGACTCTCTGGCGGTGGTGTCAGAGAGGAGGATGCTGGCCAAACTACACGCCATCTTGGACAGTGTCTCCCACCCGCTCCATGTCGTGCTGGTCAAGCAAAGGAGCACCTTCAGCAGAAGACTCATCCCACCAAAGAGCACCACAGAGCGCCACAGGAAGTCATTCCTGCCTGTGGCCATCAAACTTTTTAACTCCTCCCTCTAAGGATTAGTCTGTTTGACCCTAGGTCACTAAACTGGTCATTGAGCATTACATCTCCGCCATAATTAATAATAATTGTGCAATATTCTGTTTACTCCTCAAGTGCAATATTAGTTTTCCCTTGTAGTTTTTCTTATTTATTGTTACGGATATACCTCAATTACTCTCGACAGTACATGCACCTCCGCTTTTACTATTATTTATTACATAATTAGTGACATTGTATTTATACTGTACTTCACCATCTACCAGTAAACCCACTTGGTACTCGACACTTAGTTTAGTTTATCTTATACTTATACCAACATGTTACTTAATTTATTTCTGACCTGTTTATAGTGTATAATATCGTTTTCTCCTGTGTGCACTGACGTAAAGGCGAGCTACTGTAACAAAGAGTTTCCCTACGGGGATCAATAAAGTATTTCTGATTCTGATTCTGATTCTGAAATACTAAGTTACAATGCTTTGGTTACAGACTGCTGTCAAAATACAGCACAAATTACTTCTCATTGCTTACAAATAGCCTCCATGCACATGCTGTGACAAGAAGCTACATTTAGCTTAGCTTAGCATGTTTAACCTTAGTAAATGAAATTATCACAAAGTATTTAATTTTTAATCCAAACGTATGAATTCCAAATTATTTATATGCACATTTGCACAGAACATAGAAAAAATAACAAAACTAACAAGCAAAGGCTCCACGGCAGAAACTCGAAGGAAAACGGAGCGGAGCGTTGTGTCTGACCCGTGGATGTTTAAAGAGAGCTGGATTCAGCGTCGGAGGCGGGGCCCCGTTCATTCCTATGAAAGCTGGTCAGTGGAGCATGAAGCCAAAAAAGTTCAACTTCCGGATGTAAAATTACCCGGATTACGCATCGTGTAGCCCCACAGCGGCCCATAGAGCGAGCGCACCAGAGACTCCGCTGCTAAGCCGGCTAACTTCCGGTTTAGCCCTCCGCTAACTTGAATGGGCATACAATGATTTAATCGTGCGGCTCTTCCAGACTTTCCAAATGTTATCGGACTGAATGGATCAAACTCTGACAGTGAATTAAGACAGTGGAGATGGTTGTGGATTATAGGAAGAACCCAGCTCCACCCGCCCGCATCACCCTGTGCAACTCCTCTGTTGACACCGTGGAGTCCTTCAGTTCCTGGGCACCATCATTACCCAGGACCTCAAGTGGGAGGAAGCCCAGCAGAGGACATACTTCCTGCGGCAGCTGAAGAAGTTCAACCTGCCAAAGACAATGATGGTGCACTTCTACACCGCCATCATCGAGTCCATCCTCGCCTCCTCCATCACCGTCTGGTACTCTGCTGCCACCGCCAAGGACGAGGGCAGGCTGCAGCGTATCATTTGCTCCGCAGAGAAGATTGGCTGCAATCTACCTTCCTTCCAGGACCTGGACGCCTCCAGGACCTATAGGCCTCCAAGACCTGTACGCCTCCAGGACGTGTACGCCTCCAGGACCTGTAGGTCTCCAGGACGTGTACGCCTCCAGGACCTGTAGGTCTCCAGGACGTGTACGCCTCCAGGACCTGTAGGTCTCCAGGACGTGTACGCCTCCAGGACCTGTAGGCCTCCAGGACCTGTAGGTCTCCAGGACGTGTACGCCTCCAGGACCTGTAGGTCTCCAGGACGTGTACGCCTCCAGGACCTGTAGGCCTCCAGGACGTGGAGCAAACTGTCTTTTGTTATTGTTTTGATGTGTGAGACCCCTAATTACATACTGTGCGTTTATATAAGTCATTCATCATACACATATATTTTTATGTTCTTTAATATCTTATTGTCAATTTTATGTTTTATATTTATGATTCTTGACCTGCAGTACTTGCTTCATCTTTCTTTATATTTCTACTATGTTTATTGTTTTGCACCAAAATACCAAAGCAAATTCCTCGTATGTGTAAAGCTGATTGTGATACTAACCTTTTGCAACAAACTGCCACAAGATGGTGCCAAAGAATATGAATTAGAAGGTCACAGAATGTGTGCTGAGTTTAATAAATCTACATAAACAACAAACTGAACACTTAAAATACAGTTCAAATCTGTATTTCCCCACAAGAGAAATCAATAAGAACAGATGTGATGACATTAAAGGCTTCCTGTTGACCTCCACTATACAGGCCAGTTTCATTATTTCCAGCCAGTACTGCGGAAATCATTCAGTTGATTAATCGATTAGTTGATTGACAGAAAATTAATAGGCAACAATTTTGATAATTAATTGTTTAAGTCATTAATATAAGTGAATAGTTTTCTATGTTTGTAAACTCCACACAAAACAAGACAACTGAATATTTTTACAATCAATCAACAATCAATCGATTATTAAAGAACATAATTGAAACAGTTCTCTGCTCATCTTCCAGCAGCTGAATCAGGAGCTTCTCAGAAAACGTTGGACACGACTGTGTCTTCGTGCTTCATACGACCTCTCTGTGGGTTTTTAAACAAATCTGATAAAACTTTACAACAAATCTAAACTAAAACAAAGAAGGTCTTGAAACTAGATTTGACTTTTGATTCCTGTTTAAAGTCAATACAGTTTAACTTCATAAACCAACCAATCAGTTCAGGACTGACACCAGCTTCCTGTCGACAAATGTGACATTTAAACATCTGTCACCTTAATGTTTAAATACAAGACAGAGAAAATAAGACAAAGACAGGAGCATCTTTAATTAAGACAGCAGGTTTTCTCAGGTTTCCCCCTTCATTGCCATTTTCCCTCTGCCCACCACCCGACTGCCCCGCCCGGCTACATATATTCATATACCGGCCCAGTTCATTCATTCGCAAGAACATCGAAGTTCCCATGTTGCTTTGTTGCATCGTGCCGTTGTTCTCGAGCCTGGCTCACCTGGAACCTGTACCTGTCCCTGTAGCCAGCAAGGTCAATCTTGATCCATGGAGGTTTTATGTTTGTAAAACTTTCCTCATGACATGATCACAATGCAAAGTCTATGGGCCGAGCGGGAACTCGATGCTGTCTGGAGGAGCCAGGGATCAAACCACTCTGCCTCCTGAGCCATGCCGCCCCATAAAATATCTAACATATATCCATTAATGTTGCTGAACTAAGTCAGGACAACGCCAAGAATTGGTAGCTAAGGTTATGCTGTTAAAAATAAATAAAGTAATTGTAAAAACTCTGCACATTTTAATTTACTTCCAGTATAACAGGTACAGGTACGCACTGAGTTTGCAGCTCACGCTGAGAAGTTAACTGAACAGCCGCTTGACAGTGTGTGTGTGTGTGTGTGTGTGTGTTGATGCAGAATATGCTCTTAAAAAACGGTTCTACATTCTGGAAAAAATGTTTTTTACAGTATTTTAAAGAACTTGAAGTGTCATTGAAATGTCATTAAATGCACATTTACAGTGGCCTCTTTTTGCATAGCATGTGTGTTTGTATGATTATAGGAAATTGTTATAAATTACACAGCAATAATAATTATTATATAATATACCTATATTATTATTATTGTTGTTGTTGTTATTATTATTAGTGTTACTATTTCATATAAAAGCAGCAAGGCAATGAGACAGGAAATAAGCCAGTGTATGGGTTATTTTTGAACCCAGCAGTTTTTTGAGTGTAAGCCTATGCACTTTGGTTTTGGTCAATAAATCTGCTTGAGTTTAAATTACAGATTTTGTTTAAAATGATTCAACACAATGTGACACTCGAGTTTAGTTTCTACTCTGTTCTTGAGAGTTGATCCGACGGGTCTGATCACTCTTCAGCTCAACTTTAACACCTTGTTTTCACCACTTCTCTGCAGGTTGAGTCACAGCTGGATTCATAACAGAATGAATGAACAGACGAAGGAATGATTTATCTCGGTGGCATTTCTGGATTAATTGTAGTTTTGTCTGTGAGTCAGACTGAATCAAACTTCATGAGTTCAAACCTTAAAGCTGCAGGTTGAATCTGAGTCACTCTGTTTACAGTCTGAATGTGTCTGAATGGAAAGTGAAAGTCAATTGTTGACCTCGTTTGACTCTTTAGTCATCAGAGTTTATCCAGATATGTCTCTTTCTTATGATGGAGTCATGAACTCTGACCTTAACTGAGGCGAGTGAGGCCTGCAGTTCTTTGTTGTGGGGTCTCTGAAAGGCTGAAGAAGAACAAAATGAAGACTTTGGAGTGGTCTACTCAAAGTCCTGACCTGAATCCTATTGAGATGCCCACAGCATCTCATTGCAAGTTATCGCAAACGCTTGGTTGCAGTTGTTGCTGCTAAGGGTGGCCCAGCCAGTTATTAGGTTTAGGGGGCAATCGCTTTTTCACACAGGGCCATGTAGGTTTGGATTTAGTTTTCCCTTAATAATAACAACCTTCATTTAAAAACTGCATTTTGTGTTTACTTGTGTTATTTTTGACTAATATTTAAATTTGTTTGACAAACATGCAAAAAACACTTTTTCACACCACTATATATATATATATATATATATATATATACATGTGTGTTACTGTGTGTTACTGTGTGTGTGTGTGTATGTATAAGCTTCACCTGCTGGTAGTCTGACTCAGCTCTGCAGAGTCAGCTCCTTAGCTGCCTCCCTCAGCAGACATGTGTAGCTAATATTGGTTCATGTGACAGCATAATATAAGGCAATATACAAACGTGACAAGCTGCGCTTGTTCTGAGGCATATGTGGAGATTTTCATTCACAGGGCAACCCTTTGGTCATACTATTCGTCGTTTATCATTTCCACAACTTCAAAAGCCTCACCGGAGCCGCCGGAGCCGGTCACATGACCGGGGGCGTAGGGCCGCCCCATCTCCGTGTCCCGCGGAGGCATCAAAAAGTAACAAACGTTTGTACGATACGACGATTTAATTTAGTCTAATTTTAGCAGTTATGGGCTAAAAACAAACAGCGGAAGTTAGTGACAGGATGGAGACGTGACGCGGCGTTAGCACCAACAGGAGGAAAGAATACCTGTAGATACCAGAGCCGAGACAGCTGAGAACGCACTCGTTTCTCTTCATGGTTCAAACCTCTGGAGACGTTTTCCTCGGGGCACAAAGAGGCAGTTAGGAACAATCCCCCCCCCGATATTTTTACTGCACCCCCAGGCCAGACACGCTGAGTCCGGCCCTGGATACTCGCGAAGACAGGCAGAAAGCCTGAACACGCAAATATCTGCATTTGAAGAAGTTTAATCTCATTTACATGAAAAACGTAACAAGTATAAATGATATAAATGAGCTCATTCTGTTTTATTGTCACTCAGTTGCTTCGAGCTCTGTTTAGTTTGAGTCATGAAATATTAATAATGATTCAATGTGAATTTATTGATCCTGAATGTTTCTGATGTGACAGAACCGAGATCATCAGTGAGTCACTGCAGTGTGTGTGTGTGTGTTACTGTGTGTGTGTGTGTGTGTGTGTGTGTGTGTGTGTGTGTGTGTGTTAAAGTAGAGTAAAGTTCAAACTGTCAGTTTTCTTGATGCTTTAATTTTATTAAAATGAACAGTGAGACAACAGAAACAAAAATATAATCACAGAACAACAGAATTACAGTAAAACATAATTTATAAAAATATAAATATATGAAATATAGTATAAAAATATCAAAAATGGTCTTAATAAATAGATAAATAGGTCAATAAATAGGTCAATAAATAAATAAATATTAAGGTCAATCAGCATGATGAATGGCCATCACTGGGTGTGGTCTCGTGTAACAGTTGGCGTGGTCTCGTGCAATACTGGGCGTGGTCTCAGGCAATACTGGGCGTGGTCTCAGGCAATACTGGGCGTGGTCTCAGGCAATACTGATGGTGGTCTCAGGAATCACTGGGCGTGGTCTCGGCATTTGTGGCCGTCTCTCCAGGTGAAACAAGTGCAGTGTTTCTGCAGGCCGGTCGCCAGGACCCTGAGCAGATCTCTCCTTAGAGCCATCCAACCACAGGCAGCGCTCTCCTGAGTGACACACAGAGAGACCCGCACCCTCAGCTTTGATTGGTCCACACAGAGATCTGATACCTCAACCTAAACGACTGACAGACCTAATTCAGGGCATAAACATCCCATCTTCTTGGTTTTCTCTCTGCACAGATATATTTTATTAGAATAATATAATATATTAGACTGTTACTGAATTTATTCCCAATTTGTTTTCTGCTGACGTGAGACTTTAAAATCATCTGGAAACAATTTTGTAGAAAAACATTCGTAAAGTCAGTTTAGTGTTTGTGAGTTTACCTGCTGCTGCAGAACTGCTGTCACATTACTGAAGTATGAAGATAAAACACCTGAACCACTGACTCTGGACAACTGGAGAGAGAGACAGGTCAGGCAGAGAGGAAGAGGAAAGAAAAACAGATAAATAATCAAATGGAGCCCAGGATGTCTGACAGACAGATGTACAGACAGACAGGTGAGACAGACAGGTGTACAGACAGACAGGTACTCACACAGCTTCCCTCCTCCAGCAGTCGGAACTGCAGGTTTTGGAAGTCTTCGAGTTTCGCATTGTCCCAGGTGACTCCTCCCTCTCCGACAGGCAACTCATGATCCCCGAAAATCTGTCCCGCTTCCCGCAGAGACTCATACACCACCCATAATGCTTGGCGGCACTGCAGGGAACCAATCATAGGTTAGTGTTTTCAACCAGGTTCAGAGTTTAAAGGTTTTTAAACAAACTGAACATAAAAGCAGCTCTGCGATTGGCTCAGATGAGGTCAGAGGATTACCTGAGGGTGATTGGTTGTCTTAGCAGGGAAGGCGGAGTCTGGGAAGGAGATGTTGGTATTGAGCACCCGGCAGTGGACAGGAAACTCCTCCCCCTACAGGACAGACAGGAAGCAGTCCAAATTTTATCAACAACTGACCTGCTAACAGCAGCTAATGCCAAGCTACAACTAGAAAGATACTGACTGGCTAACATCAGCTAATGCTAAGCTATACATAGAAAGATACTGGCTGGCTAACATCAGCTAATGCTAAGCTATACATAGAAAGATACTGGCTGGCTAACATCAGCTAATGCTAAGCTATACATAGACATTTTCTGAAGAAAGTGAACATGTGCTCACTGTTGAAAATTTGAAATTGAAATAGCTAAAATACTGAAAAAAGTGTTAAAATTGAAGTGCCGATAGAAGTTGACGATTCAGCTGAAGAGTAAACTGTGAAAGCAGTTGAAGTGAACTGTGTATAAAGATTGAAAGTTGTGGGAGTTTCAAGAGCTAAAGAAGTTTTTTTTGTTCAAGTGTCAGTCGAAGTGTAATCACTGAAAGCAGATTAACTCAGTTAAATAATAAAAGATAAAAGCAGTGAAACTGAAAGTTCAAGAGTAAGATATGAATGACGTTGAAATTTAAGGCACTGTAAGCAGCTGAAATGTCAGTTGTAGTGAAAGATCTGAATGCAGTTGAGGTGTCATTTATAGAATAAAGATAAGTGCAAGTGTTACTTGACATGTAAGGGTGAGCGTCAGTAAGTGTTAAAGTCGTTGAAATTTCAGTTGAAGTGGAAGCACTCAAGACAGTTCAAGTGTGTGCACTGTAAGCAGTTGAAGAGAGCACTGACAGTAGTGAAAGTGTCAGCTGACATGTAAGAGCATTCTGTTTAAAGGTCAAAGTCTCGTACCAGGTCTCTGAGCAGGTGGTGGGTCGACATGACCAGGTCTCCCTGCAGCTGACACTTCGGCATGGCAGCCACCATCAGCTGGAGGCTGCAGACCTGCAGGAGGACGAGGAGGACTGAAGAGAGTGTCATGGTTCTGGTTCTGATGGATTTTGTTTCAGGTGATCTTCAGCAGGTCCTGGTCTTTCAGGTGGTTCTTCAGGTTGTTCTGTTACTTCAGGTCCTGAGGTTCTAATACAGACCTTAATTTTAGTTTAAGTTCTACAGAAAGACAAAGATGTTCTGAGTTGTAAAAACCTTCACCTGAAGCGGGTCCTAGTTCTGGTTCTTCAGGTGATCTTGGTCCTGGTTCTGGTTCTGGTTCTGGTCCTGGTCCCGTTCCTCGTCTGGTCTGAGCTGGACTGAGATGTGCTGTGTGAGCCTGATGCCTCAGGTGAGATATAACCTGAACCAGAGAGCGGAACCAATCAGAGGCCATCTACCTGTGTGAGTCATTAAACCACACGGATTCTGATCCAAACCACAGCAGAGACTTGGACCAGGAGCCGTCTCCTCTGCCAGGTGAGTCACTGCAGGTTCATTCAGGTACACAATCCTTTCAATGTGGAATTAATGCAGATTTATTTTGATTGACACAAAGTTTAACTGGAAAGTGGGAAGAAACGTTCAAACACTTAAAAACACTTTCAGCAGCTTTATGAAAACAAACAAAACAGATTTTATTTTAAGGTTTTGAATCCTGAACTTCGTCCTAAATCACAGCTGGAGAAACAACTGAGGACGTTACGACGGCGACCCGTCTGACGAACCACTCCAAGAAAAATATGAGACATTTTGTTTGTTGGGTAAACTGAAGTCTCAGACATCCTTTATTTTGATGATGTCAGGTAGTTTCAGACTGAGTGTGACGGCCGCTGCTTTCTGTCTCCAGGGCTGCAGACCTGTTGGGAGGTTAATCAGCTGCAGGCCTGGTGCATGGGGCACACCTGGCCCAGGTGTGCCCCATGTACCAGGCCTGCAGCCAGTCCTAAGAGCTCCTCTCCCCATTAGTTTCCTTTTCTTTGTTCTTACAACACAACAGTGCTCTCTCTACACCACTGACTTTCCAGATTCCTCCCACAGACTTTTATCTATACATATATTATTTCTAATTTTTTAATTGGACACGACGTATTATTATTATCATTAGTGGTGGTAATAATATAAATCATAAAACTGCATACACACAACACCACTATATTGTGTCGATATAATACAAATGTGTGTGTGTGTGTATAAACATATATATATATACACACATATGTATATATGTATATATATATATATATATATATATATATAACATACATATATAATATACATACGCATATAGATACGTTATATATACATACATATATGTATATACATACATATATACATACACATATATATATATAATATACATATATAACATATATATATGTTATATATATACACTATATGTACTGTCTTTAACGCCGTGTCCCACATTGCGGACGATAAAATGTTTAATATTAATGACATTTTTAAATTCAGGTTTTCAAACATTCAAACCAAAGAAATAAGTAACAAACATCAAAGGCAACGCAATAAAAACACAAAGTACAGTTTCTCCTGAATACAGTGATGAAACAAGTGTTTCTATTGGCCGGCTGTGGATCTCCGCTCAGCCGCAGATGACCTCTGACATCACAGTGTGACGGGAGCGAGCGATAAACCTGCAGCGCAGACGGATGAAGTGTGTTGTAATAACACGCAGCGCGTCAGAGCAGAGGGGGAAACGTTCAGCTCGAGTCAAAGTTAAGTTTCATTTCAGCGCCGACTAACAGCAGAGAACAAAGTGGTACTTTACATGAACATTAACATCAGATTCAAACACAAATGAAATGCAAAGTTTCAACCATCATGAAAACGAGTGAAAGTGAAAAGCTGCTTGTGAGTCAACAGATCTGTGATTCCCGAACAGCTCGACAGCAGGACTCGGCTTCATGCGCGCTTCACATTTCTGACTGAAAGGAAACTCCGTCACCGCTTCTATTAGCTGACAGATATTTCCACCTCTGACCGCCGAGGAGGCTCAACGCGTGGAAATCATGTTACGTTATTACGGTAAGTGTGAGCTGTCGACATCCATCTGTATATTCAACACAATCTATATTTATTTACCATTTTGTTACGTGTGAAAACTTAAATATAGAAATGAAGTTAAAGCCTGTAAAAATGTGAGTGAAATAGTTTATTTCCACTGAACTTGTCAGAAACTGTGAACGTTGCGTTCAGAAAGTCCTTTAAGGTCAGAGGACGTTCTGCTGCTGAGTCGACAGAAAGAAGAAGAAGAAGAGAAGAAGAGTCTGGTGGACGAAGTACGCACATCCTTTGCTGCAGTAAAAGTATTAATCATTTCAATGAATTTATTTATTTAGCGCCAATTCATAAGAGAAGTTTTCTCTTTGCACACTGAAAACCCTCTGCTGCAGTGAAAGTGTGAGAGTGTGATCAGGAAAAAGCCCTTAAAGCATTAAAGCAGTGCAGCGTCCCTGTGGCTGCTGTGCTGTTATATATTCTGTCATCAGGTTATTATTCCTCGTGCATTAATGTAAAGCAGGATGTTGCTGCTGCAGCTGGTGGAGCTGGAGCTCATGTTGAACCGGTTTGTATCGGACTGCAGCTGATGATGCTTTTCATTCTGGATCCATCTGCCCATTCTTTTCTCCGTCGATCCATCGATCGATCGATCGGTTTGGAAAACTGGTGAAAACGGTGAGAAACGCCGTCACGACGACCCAGAGCCCAAAGCGACGCCTTCACCGTGTCGTCGTGTCCGACCGACAGTCCAAAGCTCGACGTTATTAACAAACATCACAGTTATTACAGTCGTTCAGAGGAAAAGCAGCAGATCTGCACATCTGAGAAGCTGCAAAATGACTTCAACCATTGATTTTCTGTCAGTCGACTAATCGATCGATCAACTGATCGTTTCAGCTGAACTCGTACAAACAGTTGGGAGTTTAATTTATAACAAAACATTTTATAAACTCTTCGTGTGTTTTGTGTAAAACTCTTACTTGAGTAAATGGACTTAATTACTTTCACCACCTGACCCCTGAAGTCCTGGATGTATTAATAATTAATTCAGATGTTAAAGATCTGATCAAAGAAATCCGAAACTCAAACCACAAACATGAAAACATATAAATACAGATATATATTATATATAATATCATTTTGAAATATTTACCACAGAAAGAGTTCATGTTTTTGTTTCTAATCCTGATTTTGTAATAAATATTAAATGTCTTGATTATTTTTAACAGAAGTCTAAACTTTAACTGAAAACAGATGTTTTCGTGTCAGATGCAGATGTGACACCTAAAATATCATCATGCATAAATGACTGACACAAATAAAAATTAACCAGAGATATGTTTCCAAATATTCCTGTAGTGACAAATGTCTGGATCTTACTGAGTAAACTGTTTGTTGAGCTACACAATCTTCCTCTCATCAACACGTTTGTTTGAGAGGAAAACTTTGATCTTTGTGGATTAAAACTTTCTTCTTCACGTCTGATAGAAAAAGTGTATTAATGCTGTGAATGAACCGTGAACAGATGAAATAAACTCACTGTGTGTCTGCTGGGCGTCCTGCAGGTTCTGGTCTTTGTTGATCTGGTTCTCCCTCTGGCTGGTGGTTGTTGTGGTTCTGATGAGCATCTCTCTCATCTTGTGGTTTAAATAAAGCTTCATCTTGAATGGAAAGAAACTGAAACTCTGAAGTCTTCAAAGCATTATCAAAGAATACATTCTACGAAATTGGAAATTCCCCCCCGCCCCCCCACAGCGCCACCACCACCACAGAGCGCCACACTGCCTGTGTGCCATCTTACTATGACTGTTAACACAAAACAACACCGTAAAGTGCAATCAGACCACAAATACGACAAATAAACTGGATTATTTCAGGAATAAAACATGGCAAAAATATGTGGACAGCTGAACGTTGCAGCTACGTGCATTTATATGACATTAGACCAAAAGTGTGTCCACATATTTTTGGCCGTACAGTGTTTAGTTTTAGCTGATTCAAAATCAGTTCTCCCTGAAAAGACACCAGCGTTTATCCATTTATTTAAAAACCTCGTACAGACTTTCCCCTTAACGTTAATCAATTATCGTTAATTAAAGGCCTAATTATTTGGTGAGTTTAAGGTGTTATTAAGGTTTATATTTCCAGCTGCTAATTAATGACATTTTAATTTGATTCTTATTCAGATATTTCACAGGTTTGACAGATTTGGGACTAATGAATGGAAACATTTGTGGCCTGGAATATATTAAGTTTTCTCAGGGATCCAGAGATGATTAACTCCTTAAAACGCAGCACAGCTACTCTGTTTTTAATTAAGGTGCAAATGAAGAGGTTTTTAGGTGATAAATCCACCTTAAGATAGACAATAACATACAGCCTCCCTTATTTTTTACCAAAACTATCTAATTCCTCAATTATAATGCAAATTCAAGGGTTCACCCCAAATTTGGGGTTAATTATGAACGAATGAATTGATTCTAATATATTAATGGGGGATTTATTGATTATCTGCTCAGTTTAAGGGGGTTTTAACGGATAAAAAGACTTAAAATGAACACAGAATGAAATTCATAATTTTCACTTTGATTTATTTATTTGGTCAATTAAAGGTCTTTTTGACCTTAAACGTTTTTACCCAGAACACCCTTTAACCCCCCGCTTAATACGTGACAGTCCATTTATAGTTTGAGAGCTTTTCATCCCTTTAAACGCACTTAAACCATGAAGATGACCAGTTTTAAAATACTTACATTTATTATTGTCCATTAGTTTATTCTGTAAGTGTCCCTTTAACATATCTGAGCTAAATCATTATTAATAGTGAATTCATGAGATCTGAATGTAAAAAATGAACAGGAAGCTCACACTGGTGCCCAACCTGAGGCTCAGGCACTTTACAAGGATTTCTTTTTCTAGTGAAATACTGAACAGTTTTATGGCTCTAGTATATATATATATATATATATATATATATATATATATATATATATATATATATATATATATATATATATTAATATATAATATAATATATATATAGTTTGAATAAAGGACTCTGTGATGAGGATTTACATGTTTTAAGGTTTAACAGAGGCAGGAAACTGTGGACTAACACATTATTAAACGCTGCATCATTAACTTTTCCCCTTATTTCAAAATAAGGAGTCGACAACATTTTGGCCACAAAGTGTCTTAGATTCCATTTTGCACATCTTTATGTTTTCTGTATGAATCAAAGTAAAACCCGTCTGTGTCATCACACATCGACTCGCTCAGGATGCGGTTTAACCCCCGAAATCTTCAGTTTGCATTTACAGAGAAGACTCGGCAGAACGGGAGAGAAAAGAAAGCCAGAGATGGACACGAGGCAGGAAGTTCAGCCGCAGTTTACATTTATGCAGAAAAGAGTGGAGGATCCGACTCCAACAACAGAAAGGAAACCACATAACCCCCCTCAGAGGGTTATCTATAACTTGAAGTTGGCTTTTTTTCTGAATGACTTTCAGCTTCTGCTGAGAAATGTGGCGATGCAGACAGAAGGAAAGTCCTCCTCACTCACTCCTCATTCAGTTTCCACTTCACTTCAGCTTTTAGGAAAAAAGGTGAAACCAAACTGCAGCACATTCCTCACGTCTGTTGAATCAGCTGCTTCAGCACTTTTTCCACTGTGCAGACGACAGCCATGTCACTCTAAACTCATTATTATTCAATGTAATAAATAAATGCCACATTAAACACAAATGTTCTAATATGATAAATAAATATCTGTCAGACACTTTATTGATCCTGAGAGGAAACTCTGTTCCAGCAGCTCGCTGTCAGTCACACAGAATATAACACTCTGTAATACAGGCCCGATACATTCAGAACCAGCTGGAGATCAGTATAAAACAAAATAAGTGAAGTACAAAGGGGATTAGAGGTTGATAAGTATGTACAGTATAATAATACAGTATAATAATACAGTGAAATTGAAGTTGTGCCACTGGTCTAGATGTTGGAAACTTTGGGGCTCTTTTACCAATGTTTTCTTCATTTCCCTTAAATTTGTTTGTAAAAACCGAACCGTCCTGACCGATACGGACCACTCCTAATTATTTTTCTTACCTACAAACATTTTTAAAATAAGAAAAAAATCTGACAAAATACTAAATTTGCTCGAACACACAAGTTAAGATCATATCTGTGCGTATGAACGTTTCCTGAATGAGTTTTTACACACATGTAAAGATATGTTTTTTTCTTTTAAACTATTGGTCCATATATGTAAATATATACAAACTTTTTTTAACTTTACACCAATATACGTAAACATATATAATACAGTTTTATTATATATCAGTATATGTAAACATATATAATAAAGTTTTATTATATATAAATATATATAAACATATATAATAAAGTTTTATTATATATCTATGGTAGTCTGCCACCTACCCGACCTAACCAATATCCTGGAATACCACGACCTACAAGAGGTGTTCAGTAAAGACCGGGCTCTGTCCCTTCCTCCACACCGTCCTTATGATTGCGCCATCGATCTCCTGCCTGGCGCCTCTCTTCCGTCGAGTCGCCTCTACAATCTGTCTCGACCTGAACGGGAGGCCATGGAGACATACATTAGAGACTCTTTACAGACAGGCCTCATTCGAGCCTCCTCCTCACCGGTAGGGGCAGGGTTTTTCTTCGTGGCCAAGAAGGACAAGACACTACGCCCCTGCATTGACTACAGAGGTCTTAACCTCATCACCGTAAAGAACAAGTACCCCCTGCCTCTCATCAATTCAACATTCGAACCTCTCCACGGGTCCACCATCTTCTCTAAGCTGGATCTCCGCAATGCTTACCATCTGGTCCGCATAAGGGAGGGGGACGAATGGAAGACTGCCTTCAACACACCCCTGGGACATTTCAAATACCTTGTAATGCCGTTCGGACTCACCAACGCTCCGGCAGTATTCCAGGCTCTGGTGAATGACGTTCTCCGCGACTTCCTGAACCGCTTTGTTGTCGTATACCTCGACGACATCCTCATCTTCTCCCAAGACCCAGCCAGCCACGTCAACCATGTCCGTCTAGTATTACAACAGCTCTTGGAGAACTGTCTTTTCGTCAAGGCGGAGAAGTGCAAATTCCATACGGACTGCGTCAGTTTCTTGGGCTACATCTTGGAGAGTGGGCGGATGAGGACGGACCCGGCCAAGGTAAAGGCGGTATCAGAGTGGCCTACACCTACCAACCGTAAACAGCTGCAACGCTTCCTCGGGTTTGCGAATTTCTATCGGAGATTCATCCGTGACTACAGTCGGGTGGCGGCTCCCCTCACCAGACTCACCTCCTCGAAAGTGGCTTTTGCTTGGAGCGCAGAGGCTAACACAGCTTGGGCCAAGCTTAAGGCCCTGTTCACGGCCGCGCCCATCCTGATCCAACCGGATGCTTCACGTCAATTCACGGTGGAGGTGGACGCTTCAGAAGTGGGAGTCGGAGCCATACTCTCCCAGTACTCCGACGCCGACCAGAGACTCCACCCTTGTGCGTTTTTCTCCCGCCGACTCACTCCCGCCGAACATAATTATGATGTGGGCAACAGGGAGCTCTTGGCTGTCAAGATGGCTTTGGAGGAGTGGCGCCATTGGCTGGAGGGAGCTGAGCAGCCATTTACAGTCTGGACAGACCATAAGAACCTTGAGTATATTCAGTCGGCTAAAAGATTAAACTCTCGGCAAGCACGATGGGCGTTGTTTTTTGGGCGTTTTGAATTCACCCTCACCTACCGACCCGGATCTAAGAACATCAAGGCCGATGCCTTGTCTCGCCAAGATCTTGAGACCGGGTCAGATACGATCCTGCCCCCCACCTGTGTGGTAGCGGCACTCACGTGGGAGATCGAAGCCAAAGTGAGGGAGGCCCAGAGGGATCAGCCAGACCCAGGTAACGGTCCACCGAACCGCTTGTTTGTCCCCGACGCCATGCGATCTCAAGTACTACAATGGGTCCACAACTCCCATTTCGCCTGTCATCCTGGCGTCACCCGAACTCTCTCTCTCCTCCGACGGCATTTTTGGTGGACCACCATGGAGGCCGACACCCGGGCATTCGTGGCCGCCTGTACTACTATGTGCTCGTGGGAAGTCTTCACATCGACCACCAGCTGGTCTTCTGCTACCACTCCCAGTTCCCAGTCGTCCTTGGTCCCATATCGCCCTGGATTTCGTCACCGGACTGCCCCCATTGCAGGGGAACACCACCGTTCTAACCATTGTGGACCGATTTTCCAAGGCGGTACACTTCGTGGCCTTACCCAAGCTCCCTTCTGCGCTGGAGACGGCTGAGCTTCTGACTCATCAAGTGTTCCGACTCCATGGGATCCCTTTGGACATTGTTTCGGATCGAGGTCCCCAGTTTATTTCTCAGGTCTGGAGAGCTTTTGGCCAAGCTCTGGGGCAACCATTAGTCTCTCCTCCGGCTTTCACCCACAATCGAACGGGCAGACGGAGAGAGCCAATCAGGACCTTGAAGCAGCTCTTCGTTGTGTGGTCGCCTCCAATCCCACCTCTTGGAGTTCCCAACTCCCCTGGGTAGAGTATGCGCACAACTCCCTAACGTGCGCAGCTTCCGGACTCTCCCCTTTTGAATCCTCGCTTGGGTATCAGCCACCCCTTTTTCCAGCCCAGGAGAGTGAGCTTGCGGTTCCATCCGTGCAACACCATCTCCGGCGTTGCCGAAGGGTTTGGAGAGAGACTCGGGCCGCCCTTCTTCGATCTACTGAGAGGAACCGTCAGATCGCAGATCGTCGCCGAATACCAGCACCCACTTACAGACCAGGTCAGAGTGTTTGGTTATCTTCAAAGAATATTCCATTAAGGACTGAGTCATAGAAACTGTCTCCCCGCTACATTGGCCCTTTTGTTATTGAACGGATCATTAACCCTGCTGCTGTCAGACTCAAGCTACCCCGCTCCATGAGGGTCCATCCCACCTTTCACGTTTCTCAGCTCAAACCAGTCACCTCCAGCACTCTGTGCCCTCCTTCCGTCACCCCTCCACCCGCCCGGGTCATTGATAACCAGCCGGCCTTCTCCGTCAGACGCCTTATGGACGTGCGCCGCCGGGGAGGGGTTCCAATACCTTGTGGACTGGGAGGATATGGTCCAGAGGAACGGTCCTGGGTTCCCCGTTCCCGCATCCTCGATCCTAGGATGGTGAAGGAATTTCACCGGGCCCACCCGGAGAAACCTGGTGGGTCGCCAGGAGGCTCCCGTTGAGGAGGGGGTACTGTGGTAGTCTGCCACCTTTTCCTCTCCAGCCCTGTGTTCTCTGTTGTGTTCCCCTTCCTGGTGTGTCTTGTGGGTCCCCTACTTGTCTTTGGATATATGTGTGTGTGTATGTGTGTGTATGTTACCTGCCTGGCTCTAGGAACCTCCCACCTGCGGCTGATCACCAGCACACCTGTCTCCTATCTACTCATCAGTCTTCACAGCTTATATACCAGGCTTTTCCACTACTCCGACGCCAGATCGTCCCCGTACATTGTACAACAACTACGTCTAGGCTCTCGCTAAAGCTAAGTACTTTTTGCAAGTGTGTTTTTCCTTCGTGTTTTTGATCCTGTCTGTTTTTGCTCTGCCTAAGGCATTACCCGGTGCTGGTGATCGCCGCTCCTGTGGTTTCCTGGATTCCTGTCTGCCTGTCTGCCTGCTTCTCCAGCCAGCTTCACCTTGCCTGTCGTCATCTGTCTACACTGCTCATTCACCATTCGACTTTATTACGAATAAAGTGTGTTTTGGATTACAGAGACTTCTCGGTATTCTGCATTTTTTGGGGTTCGAAGATCGTGCATACGACAATATCAGTATATGTAAACATATATAATCAAGTTTTATTATAATCAGTATATGTAAACATATATAATAAAGTTTTATTATATATAAATATATATAAACATATATAATAAAGTTTTATTATAATCAGTATATGTAAACATATAATAAAGTTTTATTATAATCAGTATATGTAAACATATATAATCAAGTTTTATTATAATCAGTATATGTAAACATATAATAAAGTTTTATTATAATCAGTATATGTAAACATATATAATAAAGTTTTATTATATATAAATATATATAAACATATATAATCAAGTTTTATTATAATCAGTATATGTAAACATATATAATCAAGTTTTATTATAATCAGTATATGTAAACATATATAATCAAGTTTTATTATAAACAGTATATGTAAACATATATAATAAAGTTTTATTATATATCAGTATATGTAAACATATATAATAAAGTTTTATTATAATCAGTATATGTAAACATATAATAAAGTTTTATTATATATCAATATATGTAAACATAATAAAGTTTTATTATATATCAGTATATGTAAACATAATAAAGTTTTATTATAATCAGCATATGTAAACATATATGATAAAGTTTTATTATAATCAGTATATGTAAACATATATAATAAAGTTTTATTATAATCAGTATATGTAAACATATAATAAAGTTTTATTATATATCAATATATGTAAACATAATAAAGTTTTATTATATATCAGTATATGTAAACATAATAAAGTTTTATTATAATCAGCATATGTAAACATATATAATAAAGTTTTATTATATATCAGTATATGTAAACATAATAAAGTTTTATTATATATCAATATATGTAAACATATAATCAAGTTTTATTATAATCAGCATATGTAAACATATAATAAAGTTTTAATAAACATATACAGTCCATTAACAGCATATATGCTGATACACGCACATATGTCAGACTTTGTGTGGTTGTAATGGAGGAGACAGGTGTTTCTGCTGTTGTAGTTTCTTAAAGCTCCACTAGATGCTACTAACGAGTCGACAGCCCCTTAAAGGGCCAGTGCAGAGTTTTTTAAGACTCTCTCACGTAACTAACAGTCTCACGTCTGTCTGTATGTTACAGAGTTATTATTGTCTGTGATCATTCCTCCTGTCACACTGACTCTTAATCTGAAGCTTCCTCTGCTCGTCCCACTTCAGAAAGGTCAGAGTCTCGTTCTCATCGTGAGTTGGATTCAATATGTGTCTGTATATGTAAATATATAGAGTCTATTTTTAACATCCGTCCACATGTGTTAACATACATGATCTATTTTATGTTTATGTAAGTATATATATATATTTAATATGCATTGATAGATGTAAACTTATATAGTGTGTAAAGAATTATTTAAACCCCCTCGAGGACCTGACAGAGACTCTGAGCACATGTTGAAGTACCCTGAACCTCTTTAAGGACCCCCAAAACACCCTCAAAGACTCCTGGAAAGTTTTCAAGGCCCCATGGAAGCTCCTCCAGGACCTTGTGTCAGTGTGCTATGGTTGCACTCAGCATGAGCTGGACGAGAGTCAGAGAGCTGTTGCTCACATGACCGTAGTGTCTGAGCCAATCACAGCAGAGCGCAGGAGTCAGGGTGCAGAGGACGAAGAGCAGGCCGGTCCAGCTGAACATGATGAAGATGGTGGCGGTGATGATGGTGGTGGTGGTGGTGATGGTGGCTGCAGACTGAGCTCTGCTGTGTGTCGCTGTCTCCAACATGCTGCTGAACTTGTATTCCAGACAGGAAAGAGAAAACAGAGAGAGTGAAAGACAGAAAGCCCCGCTGTGTTTCTACTCTCACTTTCCCACTTTACACACACACAGTACCTCAGAAGTGTACTTACTGTAGTAAATGTACTTTGTTTCTTTCCACCACTGATATGATAATAATAATAATAATAATAATAATAATAATAATAATGATAATAATAATCTGTAAATCCCATTTCATGCAAACACGCAGCCCGACGTGTTAAATAAATGTTGTTTCTGCTGAAAATATGAAATCTGTTCATTGTATTTGGATTTAATTCTGATATCAGTTCAGTTTAAAGATATTTAGTGTAAAAACAGCAGAATCAGACTTTAAAGTGAAGCTCACTGTTTGACATCTGATACACAAACAGACGTCAGATCATGAAATAATCATTTGAAGAGGAATTATGAGATAAATATTGTAAAAATAAATAAAGAGTTTTATATTGTATATTTTGTGAATGGAGTATTGTTGCGTCCGTTAATGTGGGAAGTTTATTTAGTGTGGAAGTCCCTTCACTTTCATTTTTCAAACCAGCGCCTCAGAGCACAGCGTCACACGGCTCTACAAAATAAAAGCTGCCGCTTCATCTCCTCACCACCAGAACAGCACAGATGCAGTTTTTCCCTGAACAGATGAAACCTGAGCGTTTGTGTGCGATATGAATATACTGAAGGTGCGAATCAGAAAGACCAAACTCAGCGCAGTGTTCGCAGACTGTGTTGTTATAAATGTAATGCTTTTACTTTGAAGGCATCATCTCATCTGTTTCCTTCTTCTCTGGAGTTTGAGTGACAGCTGACGTCAGCCTCGTTTTCACTTTCTGGTCGTCAAGAAAACTGTCTCTGATGACAACACCAGTGTGTGTGTGTGTGTGTGTGTGTGTGTGTGTGTGTGTGTGCGTAACATGTACAAAGCCTGATCCACAGTAGATGTGTATTTATGTTATGAATTACGTGGATTATCATATCTAATATATCATATATAATATCTAATATATCATATAGATAATATATAATATCTAATATCTAATATATAAATATATTATATAATATATCATATATATAATAGCAGACTGAGCTCTGCTGTGTGTCGCTGTCTATGTGTGTGTGTGTGTGTGTGTTTCTGTCAGAGTCAGAATCAGAGTCAGAGTCAGAATCAGAGTCAGAGTCAGAGTCAGATTCAGAGTCAGAGTCAGAATCAGAATCAGTCAGAGTCAGAATCAGAATCAGAATCAGAGTCAGAATCAGAGTCAGAGTCAGAGTCAGAATCAAAATCAGAGTCAGAATCAGAATCAGAGTCAGAATCCGAGTCAGAGTTTGATTCAGAGTCAGTCAGATTCAGAATCAGAGTCAGAATCAGAATCAGAGTCAGAGTCAGAGTCAGAATCAGAGTCAGAATCAGAGTCAGAGTCAGAATCAGAATCAGAGTCAGAGTCAGAGTCAGAATAAGAATCAGAGTCAGAGTCAGAATCAGAATCAGTCAGAGTCAGAATCAGAATCAGAGTCAGAGTCAGAATCAGAATCAGTCAGAGTCAGAATCAGAATCAGAGTCAGAGTCAGAGTCAGAATAAGAATCAGAGTCAGAGTCAGAATCAGAATCAGTCAGAGTCAGAATCAGAATCAGAGTCAGAGTCAGAGTCAGAGTCAGAATAAGAATCAGAGTCAGAGTCAGAGTCAGAATCAGAGTCAGAATCAGAGTCAGAATCAGAGTCAGAATCAGAGTCAGAGTCAGAATTAGAGTCAGAGTCAGAGTCAGAATCAGAGTCAGAATCAGAGTCAGAGTCAGAATTAGAGTCAGAGTCAGTCAGAATCAGAATCAGAGTCAGAATCAGAGTCAGAGTCAGAATCAAAATCAGAGTCAGAGTCAGAATCAGAATCAGAATCAGAGTCAGAATCCGAGTCAGAGTCAGAGTCAGAGTCAGAGTCAGAATCAGAATCAGAGTCAGAATCCGAGTCAGAGTTTGATTCAGAGTCAGTCAGATTCAGAATCAGAGTCAGAATCAGAGTCAGAGTCAGAGTCAGAATCAGAGTCAGAATCAGAGTCAGAGTCAGAATCAGAGTCAGAATCAGAGTCAGAGTCAGAGTCAGAATCAGAGTCAGATTCAGAATCAGAATCAGAGTCAGAATCAGAATCAGAATCAGATCCAGAGTCAGAATCAGAGTCAGAGTCAGAATCAGAGTCAGAATCAGAGTCAGAGTCAGAGTCAGAGTCAGAATAAGAATCAGAGTCAGAATCCGAGTCAGAGTCAGAATCAGAATCAGAGTCAGAATCAGAATCAGAATCAGAGTCAGAGTCAGAATCCGAGTCAGAGTCAGAGTCAGAATCCGAGTCAGAATCCGAGTCAGAGTCAGAATCAGTCAGAGTCAGAATCAGAATCAGAGTCAGAATCAGAGTCAGAGTCAGAGTCAGAATCAGAATCAGAATCAGAATCAGAGTCAGAATCAGAATCAGAGTCAGAATCCGAGTCAGATTCAGAATCAGAATCAGAGTCAGAGTCAGAATCAGAGTCAGAGTCAGAGTCAGAATCAGAGTCAGATTCAGAATCCGAGTCAGAGTCAGAGTCAGAATCAGAATCAGAATCAGAGTCAGAATCCGAGTCAGAGTTTGATTCAAAGTCAGTCAGATTCAGAATCAGAGTCAGAATCAGAATCAGAGTCAGAGTCAGAGTCAGAATCAGAGCCAGAATCAGAATCAGAATCAGAATCAGAGTCAGAGTCAGAATCAGAGTCAGAGTCAGATTCAGAATCAGAATCAGAGTCAGAATCAGAATCAGATCCAGAGTCAGAATAAGAATCAGAGTCAGAGTCAGAGTCAGAATCAGAGTCAGAGTCAGAGTCAGAGTCAGAATCAGAGTCAGAGTCAGAGTCAGAATAAGAATCAGAGTCAGAGTCAGAATCAGAGTCAGAGTCAGAATCAGAGTCAGATTCAGAATCAGAATCAGAGTCAGAATCAGAATCAGATCCAGAGTCAGAATCAGAGTCAGAGTCAGAATCAGAGTCAGATTCAGAATCAGATCCAGAGTCAGAATCAGAGTCAGAATCAGAGTCAGAATCAGAGTCAGAGTTTGATTCAGATTCAGTCAGATTCAGAATCAGAGTCAGAATCAGAATCAGAGTCAGAGTCAGAATCAGAGTCAGAATCAGAATCAGAGTCAGAATCCGAGTCAGAGTCAGAGTCAGAATCAGAGTCAGAGTCAGAATCAGAGTCAGAATCAGAATCAGAATCAGAGTCAGAATCCGAGTCAGAGTCAGAGTCAGAGTCAGAGTCAGAATCAGAATCAGAGTCAGAATCCGAGTCAGAGTCAGAGTCAGAATCAGAATCAGAGTCAGAATCAGAGTCAGAGTTTGATTCAGAGTCAGAGTCAGATTCAGAATCAGAGTCAGAATTAGAATCAGAGTCAGAGTCAGAATCAGAGTCAGAATCAGAGTCAGAGTCAGAATCAGTCAGAATCAGTCAGAGTCAGAATCAGAATCAGAGTCAGAATCAGAGTCAGAGTCAGAATCAGTCAGAGTCAGAATCAGAATCAGAATCAGAGTCAGAATCAGAGTCAGAGTCAGAATCAGAGTCAGAATCAGAATCAGAATCAGTCAGAATCAGAATCAGAATCAGAATCAGAATCAGAGTCAGAAGCAGAGTCAGAGTCAGAGTCAGAATCAGAATCAGAGTCAGAATCCGAGTCAGAGTTTGATTCAGAGTCAGTCAGATTCAGAATCAGAGTCAGAATCAGAGTCAGAGTCAGAGTCAGAATCAGAGTCAGAATCAGAGTCAGAGTCAGAATCAGAGTCAGAATCAGAGTCAGAGTCAGAGTCAGAATCAGAGTCAGATTCAGAATCAGAATCAGAGTCAGAATCAGAATCAGAATCAGATCCAGAGTCAGAATCAGAGTCAGAGTCAGAATCAGAGTCAGAATCAGAGTCAGAGTCAGAGTCAGAGTCAGAATAAGAATCAGAGTCAGAATCCGAGTCAGAGTCAGAATCAGAATCAGAGTCAGAATCAGAATCAGAATCAGAATCAGAGTCAGAGTCAGAATCCGAGTCAGAGTCAGAGTCAGAATCCGAGTCAGAATCCGAGTCAGAGTCAGAATCAGTCAGAGTCAGAATCAGAATCAGAGTCAGAATCAGAGTCAGAGTCAGAGTCAGAATCAGAATCAGAATCAGAATCAGAGTCAGAATCAGAATCAGAGTCAGAATCCGAGTCAGATTCAGAATCAGAATCAGAGTCAGAGTCAGAATCAGAGTCAGAGTCAGAGTCAGAATCAGAGTCAGATTCAGAATCCGAGTCAGAGTCAGAGTCAGAATCAGAATCAGAATCAGAGTCAGAATCCGAGTCAGAGTTTGATTCAAAGTCAGTCAGTTTCAGAATCAGAGTCAGAATCAGAATCAGAGTCAGAGTCAGAGTCAGAGTCAGAATCAGAGCCAGAATCAGAATCAGAATCAGAATCAGAGTCAGAGTCAGAATCAGAGTCAGAGTCAGATTCAGAATCAGAATCAGAGTCAGAATCAGAATCAGATCCAGAGTCAGAATAAGAATCAGAGTCAGAGTCAGAGTCAGAGTCAGAATCAGAGTCAGAGTCAGAGTCAGAATCAGAGTCAGAGTCAGAGTCAGAATAAGAATCAGAGTCAGAGTCAGAATCAGAGTCAGAGTCAGAATCAGAGTCAGATTCAGAATCAGAATCAGAGTCAGAATCAGAATCAGATCCAGAGTCAGAATCAGAGTCAGAGTCAGAATCAGAGTCAGATTCAGAATCAGATCCAGAGTCAGAATCAGAGTCAGAATCAGAGTCAGAATCAGAGTCAGAGTTTGATTCAGATTCAGTCAGATTCAGAATCAGAGTCAGAATCAGAATCAGAGTCAGAGTCAGAATCAGAGTCAGAATCAGAATCAGAGTCAGAATCCGAGTCAGAGTCAGAGTCAGAATCAGAGTCAGAGTCAGAATCAGAGTCAGAATCAGAATCAGAATCAGAGTCAGAATCCGAGTCAGAGTCAGAGTCAGAGTCAGAGTCAGAGTCAGAATCAGAATCAGAGTCAGAATCCGAGTCAGAGTCAGAGTCAGAATCAGAATCAGAGTCAGAATCAGAGTCAGAGTTTGATTCAGAGTCAGAGTCAGATTCAGAATCAGAGTCAGAATTAGAATCAGAGTCAGAGTCAGAATCAGAGTCAGAATCAGAGTCAGAGTCAGAATCAGTCAGAATCAGTCAGAGTCAGAATCAGAATCAGAGTCAGAATCAGAGTCAGAGTCAGAATCAGTCAGAGTCAGAATCAGAATCAGAATCAGAGTCAGAATCAGAGTCAGAGTCAGAATCAGAGTCAGATTCAGAATCAGAATCAGAATCAGTCAGAATCAGAATCAGAATCAGAGTCAGAAGCAGAGTCAGAGTCAGAATCAGAGTCAGAGTCAGAGTCAGAATCAGAGTCAGAATCAGAATCAGAGTCAGAATCAGAATCAGAGTCAGAGATACTCTTTGTTCTTTGTTCCAGCAGCTCGCTGTCACACAGGAACAGAAATATAACACAGTGTAATACAGGTGCGATAGATTAAGTACCAACTGGGTTTAAGTATAAAATAAAATAAGTGTGAAGTACAAAGTCGGTTTACCGGCTGATGATAATAATAATACAGTCTAAAGTCATAGTGCATGAGCTGTCAAGTTAAGTTTGGGATGGAGGGGGTCTCGGGGGATTTAAGGTGATTAAAACATGTGAGTGCTGTCTGTTGAACATTAATTATCAGCGGGTTTCTGCCTGATTCTGCTCCACATGTTGGTGGTTTTCTGTGTGAAAAGTATCTGCAGACTCCTGCTGGGTGTTTGTCCCGGCGGGTGCAGATCTGGTGACTGACTGGACCCCCGACTCGCCACCACACGGCGCAGCGGGCCGGACGACACTATCAGATGTTTTAAGACACACTTTAATTGGAATTTGAAAATGATTGTCTCTTAATTGCATTGAGAGCTCTTCAGCTGGTTCTTCGAGTGCGTTCACGGCCGTGTTGGACCTCGCTGACCCAGGTGTGACTCCTGACGTCTGGACCAGCCTGCCAACAAAAAAAACCCAAGTCCACGCTAACGGGCTAGCCGAACCTCGGAACCCCTCCCTGAATAATCCCGATGCTTCTGTTGCGGAGTGGCACCAGCGAGACAGGAGGGGGGTCAGGGCGAGGTGCAGGGAGCACAGGGTCCTAAGTTGAACAGAAAACAACATGGAGTCTTCATCATGATGATGGACAGGAACAATGTGCATGTGGAATTATGTCAAAGTATGAATAAATCTTCACCAGCCAAAGGCGGCGGGAAGACCGGCGGTCCCAAACGAAGGTTTCGGGTCCGTCTACGCAGACGGGTCTGCCACGCCTCCGTGGACGGAAAGGCAACAGCTTCCTGAGTCTCGTGCCAGCGGGGAATCCCCCCCGCCGACAGGAAGCTGAGGTGGAGTCGCTGAGCTCGACCCTCGCGAGTCTCACCCACAATGCACTGCAGAAAACACGTCCGTGGTCAGGGGGCAGCAATGGACTTAAAACCAGTTTCTTCTGATATTTCACTGGAAAGTGTCGTCTAACTAACTGCAGTTAATATTGACTCGGACTGTTGTTCCGCTTGTGTGATTTGTTTCTTCCCAACACCTGGAAACACCTGGAAACATCTGGAAACACCTGGAAACACCTGGAAACCCTGCTGCTGTGCAAGAGAACGTAAACCGGCGCGTCCCGTTTAAACCCCCGCTCCTCCCCCTCTCCTCCCCTCTCTCCTCCCCCGCGCTGAGCTACAACTGTTGCCGTTACTAGGGAGGCGCGAGCTGTTTGAGCAGACAGACCCGGAACACTTCCTGTTTCTGAGAACAGACGGTGAGCGCGCGCTAGGACAGACACGGTGAGTCTCTGATGTTTCATCGATTTTATGTCTCTCTTTGTTTCTCTGTGTCGGTACCGTCTCCGGGCCTGGTTCCGGTTGTCTCGTGGAGTTCGGTGGGTTGATTGACAGTCGGAGTCTGTTTGGGGCTCGCTCCTAAAGCGGAAATCAGCTCCATCCGACCGTCAGCTGTTGTTTAAAGATCAATAATCAGTTGCTGGTGACCGTTCGCTAGTGTGACGTCATACACCTGGACAGTGTCGGCAGGTGGAGGTGAGCTGCAAGTTTTAGTAAAGCAACAGACTTCAGATCAGCTGGTTCAGTTAGTTAGACACTAAGGTCACTCTAATAAAATACACCGTTTTCTCTATGAAGTCTGGTACAGAAACCTCCAGTCTCAGATCCTGGACCGTTTCACCCTCTGCATGTTGACGTGTGTTAGTGTCATACTGAGGGTGTTTTGATCAGTTATTGATCAGTGTGTGTCTCAGTGGACTTCCTGTCTGACCTGTTGTTTCTGCTGTGAGCTCTCTCTGACGTCACTCTGACACGTGCAGCTGAAATTTGAGATTAAAAACCTTGAAGAGGAAATATCAGCTGACATGGTTTTACCTGAACAAAGGACCGTTCTCATTAACTTTACACACTGTGTGTGTGTGTGTGTGTGTGTGTGTGTGTGTGTGTGTGTGTGAGAGTCCAGGTCTGTTTGAATCTGCTGATCCACAACAGACTGAACTGAACCAGGACCAGGACTAACAATGACTAACTACTTCCTACTTCTGTCTCTTCAGACCTGCTGGATCTCGAGCCGAGCAGAGTGCTGGATCCGGTTTCAGTGGATCCGGTCTCAGTCGATCTGGTTTAAGGATTCTTACCATGTGGATCAGGACTGTCCTGGTCTGACTGAGACTGTGAGATGCAGCTGTTAAACGGCAAAACTGTGACTGTGATCCTGCTGTTGGCTCTGCTGCTGTTGTGAGTTTACATACTAATACTGCTAATGCTAATACTGCTAATACTAATACTGCTAATGCTAATACTGCTAATGCTAATACTGCTAATGCTAATACTGCTAATACTAATACTGCTAAAGCTAATGCTAATACTACTAATACTGCTAATGTAGTCTGCCTGTCTGTCGGCATTATTGATGATGAATGATTGATTGTGTGTCTGTTTGAACCCACAGAGTGGTGTACTGGTACATCTTCCAGCCCTACAGGTAACACACACACACACACACACACACACACACACACACACACACACACACACACCGAAAATGTCCCAGTCGCAGGTGGCTTAACTGGGAACCAACGTTTGTCAGGTAGCAGGTAGCCTGATATATGAACGCTAGCTTAGCATCAGTTGGCCGCACCTGCAGTTAGCGGCTGATATTTAACTAGTTAGTGTTTAATGTCGTGAAGATGAAAGTGAACGAGGCGCAGTTTGAACGACTCCTGAACTCTAAAACTTCTCAACGACTGTATTTCTGTTTTAATAGTATGTTTATTGATTTTATGTTTATTGATTTTATTTTCCTTTTTATTGTGTTTTTAAATCTTTCGAAGCATTTCTTCCCCTGACGTGAAATAAATCACTTTCCAGGTAGCTTACTGAATTTAAATGGTTCCTCACTCGATTCGTTGTGAGTGATGTGGATTAAACGTGTCCTGTAAGAGTCTGGCGTCCTCACAAACACAGAGTGTGTGTGTGTGTGTGTGTGTGTGTGTGTGTGTGTGTGTGTGTGTGTGTGTGTGTTGCAGAGATGTTGTGTCCTTCACACAGGAAGAGACAACCGAAGGCAGGTCAGTAACACTAACTCCCTTCTGTGTCACTGTTTGCCCTGGGTGTGGACTGGTAGGCTTATCAGCTCAGGGACGGTCACCTGGTCACCCGGTCCCTTGGTCACCTGGTCACCTGAGCTCCTCCAGCTGGATTTAATGTATTGTTGTAAAATGCCACAGGTTCATTTCCATGCAATGAAAAACCGGTTCAGCATGAACTCAGACAGACTTCCAGTTTTAGGTCAGTGAAACTGAAGTAAACGCTGCTTCACTGTACTTTAATGCGAATACCTTGTCTGCTTCAGAGGACAGCCTGGCTGATCCCAGATCTGCCAGTGTCAGTTTGCAGGTGGCTGATGGAAGCATCAGTGCCGTCTGTTCCCAGAGAGCTCAACTTCCCAGCGCACAGAAACGGCGACGCGTTCGAATAACGCAAAGCGCCAGCTGACGAGAAGAGATTTAAAGAAACCGACAGAATATTTCACTCACACAAATCAAACATCGCATTACAGTTGGACTTCCTGAAAGAAACAAAATACGCAGTCAGATCAGCAGCAGCCGGCCGAGAGGAAGCACAGAGCAGTTTTCTGGATCAGGTCCTGGTCTGCAGGCGGTGTGATGTGTGTTCAGAGGAGTGGAGCGGGATAAAGAAGACGGATGAGGACGCAGCTCAGTCATGCTGCAGCCTTTCAGTCAACCATAAATCAACAGTGACTGAGGTCTGTGTTACACGGCGGCCTCTCCAGGTCCGAACTGGACTAACCTGAATGTAACCTGAAGTGAATCTCTTTGACGTTTGGTCAAAGCGAGACATCCGAAGACGTCCCGTTGGACTTTTTCACTATTTTCTGATGTTTTATAAACCAAACGATTAATCAATTAACTGAAAAGATAATCAAATCAATAGAACCTCCTATACATCATTAATAACAGTATATAAACGTGTAATAACAGACTATAATGCAGATATAAGAACATGTTTCATGTATCTTATTATTACATGATTATAACCTGATTACAGATTATTACATGTTTATAAACTGATTCTAAATGGTAACTGAAAGCTAGAGTGCAGGACTTTTACGTCTGAATGAACGTCCGTTACCTCCAGGCGCTTGTTGCCGGTTGGCTGCCGCACCGGTGATGATGTTCAGCGCCAGCCAGCATTGATCGCATTGTATCTGTAAACATACACGCCGATCGCCGCCTGTTATGTACCAACAGGGACATAAAAGAACAGAATAGATGTGTTTTCGTTACAGCAGGAGAAAATAAAGAAATGCAGACAAAAACATTTATTTTGAAAAATGTTCATATCAGCAGCAGCTGATTGGCCTTAATACTTCCTGTAGAAATGACTCGGCTGTGATGCTCCCGTGTTTTTAGAAAAGTCTCCAACCTGCATATTATAAAAATATAACATTTATACCGACACCGTTTACTGCAGTTTTGTCCAATCAGAGCGTCCCATTCGTCCACAAGAGTCTGTTTCCTGTGTGTGTCGTCAAGTCAATCAAGCTTCTTCTTCCTGGAAAACCTGAAATAAAAACCTTGAAAATGACAAACAGACCAGAACGTCATGAAAAATTTCTCCTGAATTATTAATTATTAATAAATAATGTGTGTGTGTGTGTGCGCGCACAGATGTACTGCTGATGTCATCGTCTCTGTGGATCACCCCTTCCACCTGGAGGACCAGTAAGTGCATTCATCTTCATCTAGTCTCAGTATTAACGCAAGGATCGCACATGTTTACAACCATGACTTTTCCCCAAAGAACTAAAACAAGCAGTTTTAAATTAACTTCAACTAAGATGACATTTTATTTAGGTGAAAAACATAATTTGAAGAAGTGAGCAACATGCTGTCAGGTTTACGAGTTTATCGTTTTCACAGCAGTCAGAAATATTGACCGTCAGAGCAAAGATGTAAAGATTTGTCATTTTAGCTCAATGCCAGACGGGTGGTTTTCTGTTCAGACTGCGTCGACATGAACCTACATTTTAAAACACTGTTTTCGTGTGAAAGCAACTTGCGTCCAGGGTTTTCAGTAGAGACGTCATGAACACGGCGTTATCCTTCAAATTAAACTCCTCAGTAGGGATTCTGGGTAATGAAGTCCTCAACATTTGAGTGACATTTGGGTCCCGAAAGTCTTGATCCTCCTCCAACACTTTGTTCCGGTGCAGGAGATCCTGCAATCTCCTTCCTGCTCTCCAGAGGATGAAAGTTTAGCTCCACAACGGTTCAGACTCTAAGAGTAGTTAAAGGTCCAGTGTGGAGGATTTAGCGGCATCTAGCGGTGAAATTACAGTTTGCAGCCGTTTGAACACCGCTCGCCTCGCCCTCCCCTTCCAGGTGTGCAGGAGAAACTACGGCGGCCGCGAAACTCACAAAAAACATGAAAGGCCCTCTGTAGAGCCGGTGTTTGGTTTGTCCGTTCTGGGCTCCTGTAGAAACATGGCGGAGCAACATGGCGGCCTCCGTGGAAGGGGACCCGCTCCCTCTGTAGATATAAAGGCTGATTCTAAGCTAACGAAAACACAGCGATTCTTATTTTCAGGTGATTAAACACTGATGAAAACATACTTATGAATATTATATTCCATTTCTGCCAGTAGCTTCTCCTAAATGTTCCACACTGGACCTTGAAATTGTCAGGATGGTGTTTGTTCATTTTGTGGCTGTAATGAACATTGCAGCCTCCACTGACACCAGCAGTTCAGACTGTTGTTCTGGTTGTGTTCTGATGAGGAAACTGTGTGTGTTTCAGTCTGCAGTACAAACAGCCCAGCATCGTGCAGGGGTGAGTATCATTCACTGTTGTTCCTCGTGGTCGTGGTGTTTGCGTGTCTCGACACTGTAGTTGTTGTTTGTTTCTTAATGATGAAGTTTATGTCTTTAAACGTAGTCGTACCGACGTGGTGACGGTGACGCCGTGGTTGGCTCCGGTTGTCTGGGAGGGAAGCTTTAACCCGGTTCTACTTGACAGCATCTACAAACATAAGAACATCAGCATCGCAGCCACCGTGTTTGCTGTTGGAAAGTAAGCATGAAATCACAACCCTGTGGTTTCCACGCTATCCTGAACGCAGCGTTTCTGGTTTGACCTTTGACCTAGAGGTGACCCTTGTGACCTTCTGCACAGGTACATCATGTTCCTGAAAAAGTTCCTGGAGACGGCAGAGCAGCACTTCTTCGTTGGTTTCAAGGTGCACTTTTACGTGTTCACTGACCGGCCTAACGAGGTGCCCCAAGTCAAAATGGCCGCCGGCAGACAGGTAAACAGACAATGCAAATGAAAAGATGGTGTTGCCAAACGGCTGGTTCAACAGATTCGTTATGAATAAAAGCAGGTTTTTCCTGCATAGGGACATTTTCGGCGCCTCCCCAAAGAGGTTTAAGCCAGCGCCAAAGGAAAATCGCCAGCACTGATAAGATTTGAGAATAAAAATAATTCAAATCCTGTTGACTGAACTGTTGAACAAGCAGAACATTAACTTAAATACGACGTCTTAGACTTCCAGCAGTCTCATCCAGAGCCCCTATATTTTACCACACATGCGGCTGGAGCTGGAATCCAGCTAAGCTGCAGTGTTTTGACTGGGCCATTAGCGCTGTGAAGCTAGCGCTAATGGGAGAGGACTTCCTGTGATTTCTCATAAAATAAAAGCTGTTTTTTTGCACCCCTTGCCTAAACCAGAGTATTTCCAGTAGGTGAGAACGCGTCTGACAGACAAATAAAAATAAAAAGTCCCTGTTTTGCGTTATTCAGTTCAGTTTTATTTATATAGCGCTAATTCCTAACAGAAGTTATCTCATTGCACTTTTCCTATAGAGCAGGTCTAGACACCATGACAACTCAGAGTTCAGACCAGGAGGCAGAGTTGCAGTCCTGCACGCTTCTCTGTGCTTCCAGAACAGTTTCCCACCCAAAACTCCTCAGTGACGGCGTCTGCCCCCCGACCACTTAAATTAATAAAATCTAAAGTTAACAGAAGAGCAGTTTTACATAAAAACCTAAACAAAAACGCTGAAATAGCACAACAAAACAGGAGAATTAAATGTGGACTCTTAAACATCAGATCTCTGTCATCTAAAGCTGTACTAGTGAACGATTTAATATCAGATTATCATATTGACTTATTCTGTCTCACTGAAACCTGGCTGGGTCATGAAGAATATGTTGCCTAAATGAATCCACTCCGCCCAGTCATATTAATACTCACATTCCTCGAGGCACCGGCCGAGGAGGTGGAGCTGCAGCCATCTTTGACTCAAGCCTATTAATCAACCCTAAACCTAAACTAAACTATAACTCATTCGAAAGCCTTGTTCTTAGTCTTTCTCACCCGACCTGGAAAACACGACAGCCAATTCTATTTGTTATAGTCTACCGCGCTCCTGGTCCTTATTCTGAGTTTCTGTCTGAATTCTCAGAGTTTTTATCAAGTTTAGTCCTTAAAACAGATAAAGTAATTATTGCAGGTGATTTCAATATTCATGTGGACGTTGATAATGAGCCTTAGTACTGCGTTTATCTCATTATTAGATTCAGTTGGCTTCTGTCAGAGTGTACATGAAGCCACTCACTGTTTTAACCACACCCTCGACCTTGTTCTGGTATATGGCGTTGAAACTGAACATTTAATAGTCTTTCAACAGAATCCTTCATTATCTGACCATTATTTAATAAGTTTTGAACTGCTATTACTGGACTACACACCATTAGGCAAACACTCCTACTCTAGATGTCTGTCTGATATTGCTGTGGTTAGATTCAAGGAAGTGATCTGCATTTAATTCAATGCTAAGTCTCAGTATAACAGAGGACTCCTATGCAAATCGCTGCCCCTCCGAAACTGACCATCTGCGAACAACACTTGATTCTATCGCTCCTCTAAAAAAGAAGATAATAAAACAAAGAAGGTTAGCTCCATGGTATAACCCCCAAACCTGCAAATTAAAGCAAACATCACAAAAACTTGAAAGGAAATGGCGTTCGAACAACCTGGAAGAATCTCGTTTAGTCTGGCAAGATAGTCTTAAAACATACAGGAAGGCCCTCCGTAATGCCAGAGCAGCTTACTACTCATCATTAATAGAGGAAAATAAGAACAACCCCAGGTTTCTTTTCAGCACTGTAGTCAGGCTGACCGAGAGTCACACCCTTGTGTGTGTTGCATTTTACTGCTGTAGATTTTTAAGGTTGAGCTCATTTTAACTACTTTATATACTGTTGAGTAGTTTAATCTACAGCAATGCATCATGGTCTATAAGATCATCATATGTTTGTACTATTTGAGAATTTACAGTATGTTATTCTAGAGAAAATGTGTATGTCGAGATATATATCGTATATCGCAGCATATTAGTCTGAAAATATCAAGATATCATTTATAAGCCATATCGCCCAGCCCTAACTGTACGCAGACTGTTTTTGCAGTTATAACAGTTCTTCTGGATGTTTAATATCCAATTACTCCTCTTCCTCGTCCCCCTCCAGCTGACAGTCAGTTCGGTGCCGAGCTCGAAACGTTGGCAGGAGATCTCTGCTCGAAGGATGGAGCTCATTCAGACGCTGATAGAGGAGAAGCTGCGTAACCACGCCGACTACATCTTCTGTCTGGACGTCGACTCTCAGTTCCATGGCCGCTGGGGGACCGAGTCACTGGGCGGACTGGTGGCTGTGATACATCCAGGTCAGTAAACGATACCGGCCCTCCGGCACCAAACTCCACCGTCCTCATCCAGTCGGATGTTCAGCAGAATCTCGTATACATGAAGCACCCTCAGTGTGTTTGCAGCCACCTTCTGGTGTCGTATCACTATGACTGTATTAAATAAATATTATCAAATGTTATCAGTAGTTTACAGCGTCTGTAAGATATTTGTCAGTGACCAGTTAACACTTCAAACATTTTAAGAAAGCTCACAGGAAACTAGAGCGAACTCGATATATAGTAGTGTCGGAAAAAACAAGTCTCCCCAACAAGTCCTGCTAATGCTAATGCTAATGCAAAGTCCTGGGGAAGGCTGCCCACGACGCTACAGTGTTGTAGTTGTTTTATTCTCTCACTGAAAATGTTCACCTCATTGTCAAAAGATCAATAGAGGAAAGGATCGTCCTCATAAAATAGTCTTGCCGTCATTACCTCAAAGGCTGCTCTCACAATGTAGGTTACTGCTTCTACTGCATGCTGCTGATATTTGTTTTTATTTTGAAAAATAAAATAAAAGCAAATAGTCTGTTGGGACTCTGAAGATACTGACTCAGCAACCCAAACCAGCATCTGGATATCTACAATTATGCTTCTCAGTAAAAAGCTCTAGTGTTATTTAACATTTGACTTATTCTTAATTGCCCTAAGTTTGTGATTGTCCAAACATTGATTAAATAAATAATGTTAATTAAAAAAATACCTGATTAATTATTTGGTCTATAAAATTTTAGAGAATTGTAAAAATAACAATCACGTTTTCTTAAAGCCCAAGATGATGTCCGGCAAACAGTCCAAAACCAAAATATATTCAGTTTTCTATAACGTAAGACAGAAAAGAAGAAAATCCTCACAACGATTATCCAAATAGTTCTGATTATTTATTATCAACTAATGCAGCTCTGATCACCAGCTCACACATGAAGTTACTAATCTACTCTTCAGAAGTGTCGGCATCTCTGAGATTTTAGTGGTTTTCATGTCTTAGCAGCTTCTAAACGTGTGTGGGTGGTGAGCAGTGTGAAGTGGTCAATGTAGTTCGCACATCGCGTCTTCCAATGGCGACTAAAGTCAAAGCGGGTGTCGGATTACAGAAAGTTACCTGCCGTGATTGTCAGCCTGTAATGAGGACCTTCTGTTTTTAGAAGGACATCTTTGTATGTTCTGGCACTTTGTTCTAAGCTTCTGAAAAAGTCCTAGTTTTGACTCTGTTCTTTGAGTTTATCACTAACTGTTGAATGTTTCTGTTGTTTTGAAATGAGGTATAAAGTTTGGCTCCATCAGGACCATACTACTCTACCTGTCAGGTGGACTTTGGGTTGTTACATTGTGGATCAGGCTATTTGTGATCTCACCTTATATTTGGGTGTGTTCCTTCCTTCCTGTGTCTGCAGGTTACTACAGGGACGACCGCAGCAAGTTCCCTTATGAGCGCAGGCCCAAGTCCAAAGCCTACGTGGCTCCTGGGGAGGGGGACTTCTACTACTGTGGGGGGGCGTTTGGAGGCCTCCTGCAGGAAGTATACCTGCTCGCCAGTACCTGTCGCTCCAACTTCCAGGCTGATACCAAGGAAGGCATCGAGGCTGCCTGGCAGGAGGAGAGTCACCTGAACAGGTAGGCGGAGTCACCTGAATAGGTGTTGACCCTTGTTGTATTTCTGATAACTGTACATCCTGCTCCTGTGTGTTCAGGTACATGTGGATCAACAAGCCCAGTAAGGTGCTGTCACCTGAGTACCTGTGGCAGGACTTCAAACCCAGAAACCCAGAGATTCACATCATCAGGTTCTCTGGTGTCGTCAAGAACTACGCTGAGATCCGACCCAACGTCTGAGAGTCCAGACTGAACTGTTCTGGCCTGGACTGAAAGAGCTGAAACACCAAAGTCATGGTTTGGATAAGCCTGGCTAAAGCCCCGCACACCTCTGGAACTGGTTCACACCTGTCTTTAACACCTGAGGCTTACCCACAGTCCACCTCTTCACCTGACTTGTGGCTGTCAGTCCGAAGCTTAACAGCTAAAAGAACTTTAGTAGAAATCAGAATCAGAAATCCTTTATTGATCCCCGAGGGGAAACTCTTTTGATACAGCTGCTCGCTCTCACGTCAATGCACACAAAGCACTAAATGTAGAAAAAGAAAGAAGCACTTTCTGTCGTTACACGGTGTCATGACCCGATCCGTCCCCCTTCCAGAATCAGGACCTTTAGCTAATGGTGCATCACCTCTACTGAGCATGTGCAACTCTCGTTTAGCTCACAAAAACAGGCTGTCGACACCAGATTAGTTTTAGAGACGTTTTTCAGTCGTCCGTCTCAACTCAGTTTTAATCTTTACAGCTGTCTCCACCGCCCGCATCACCACCTGCGTTTTACCTGCGAGCAGAAGCTTGTGTCTGTTTTCTTACAACTTACTCAATTAACTATGAAACTCAGGTGACCTACACTCATGACTGTGCCTGAATGCATCCTGTGTAGCTGATGCATGACTGAAGCTTTCTCTACACACCTGGTGTAGACAAGATACTAAACACAACCAAGCTGGTAATGAGGATAGTGTTAGCAGGCTAACAACAAATACCCATTAGGAACAAAGAGGGCTAGTTACGGTAACAATACCTGGCCAGTGCTAACTGTTGTCATCTCTCAGCATCACGTACAAAAGCTACAAGCTGCATTCCCCAAACCCTGTTCTACACAGCCAAAACACAGTAACTACATTTTTGATCAACACTGTTGTCGCAGCGTGTGCAGGGTCGTCTTCCTGCAGAGCTCCAGTGGTGACTGAGCAGAGGTTCAGTCTGGTGGATTTACTCAGTCGTCAGGTCTCTGCTCCTTCCTCGCTGTCACTAAAACATCTTTCTGTTGGTTTGTCTTCAGCTTTAGTCCTTAAACACCTTGTTAGCAGCAGCGTTCAGTCCTGTAGTTGTTTACATTAGAGTCACTGATTAGATTTAAACAAACATCATTATCTTTTTAGCAAACTTCCCATCATGCACTGTGTTTGAGTTCACTGTTGACATTTTTCCAAGGGTGTAATTTCCACTGACAGTCTGTCACATCCTGTGACCGGTGGAGGTTTTTGGGTTGCATTCAGTCTGAGATAAAGACTGCAGAACTACTGTGTGTGTGTGTGTGTGTGTGTACATACATACATATATATTTTAATCTTTTATTTTTTTCTTAATATTAAATAAATAAATATGCCTATGAAATATATCCTGAAATAAATTTGGAATTAAATATATAAATGAGTCAATATAGGTTTTATTTCAAAAAGGATATTTTTCAAAGGACTATTTTTATTTATTTCATAATGCCACATTTATTTATTTAATGGTCCATCATAAGTGTCGTTCCATTTGTCAGGAAGCTGAGGTGGAGTCGCTGAGCTCGACCCTCGCGAGTCTCACCCACAATGCACTGCAGAAAACACGTCCGTGGTCAGGGGGCAGCAATGGACTTAAAACCAGTTCCTTCAGAAAATCTCACTGACAGCTTGATATTTCACTGGAAAGTGTCGTCTAACTAACTGCAGTTAATATTGACTTGAACTGTTGTTCCGCTTGTGTGATTTCTTTCTTCCCAACACCTGGAAACATCTGGAAACACCTGGAAACACCTGGAAACCCTGCTGCTGTGTAAGAGAACATAAACCCGCAGCAGCAACACTTCTGCTCATGATGCACATCACTAACAGAAAGGACTGAAACCGATCAGCTGCTTCCAAAGTGCCGCCGGTGCCTTGAACACCCTGTTGTGTACACAAGTGCACTGCCTTTTAAATACGGCGGGGTTCATATACGCATCGCTGTGATTGGGTAACACCTGTTGCACACGGTTTTGCAGAAACATGGGCTGTATTCGAAACCGCCTCCTATACTAGCAGTACGTACTGATTTGTCCAGAATGTAGCTTGAAACAAATTTACAGTATGCCAAAAATACCCGGATGTCGTACTGAAAAAATATCCAGTATGCATCAGACCAGTCTACCTCGCGTACTGTGTCCCACAATGCAAAGCGCTGGAAATGAAATCTTTATTGAATCAGGCAGTCGCCCCGCGTCAGCGCTGCACAAGCAGGAGTATAACTGCTCTGTCCCTGATAACAAAAAATACAACGTTAGATTTAGGTTCTGTATGTCGTGTTATTTTCTTATTGACAGCTCGCTCAGGTTAGCGTTGCTGTCTTCGTGATATCAAACGTTATCTTAGCAGGCTTGACTTAAACGTTACGGCTTTGTTATGGGGAATGTTAGTAGGACAAATGTAGTGATGCATTCGTTACAGATTACAGGTTCTCCTTACACAAGATTAAATTTAAAAACAAATGTTATAAGTGGTATTTACATTTATATTCCTCCTACTGTTTACTTCCGCTTTCCAAAACTGGAAACCGGAAACCTGGCCTAGCATACTGCAAAACAAATCGAGCAATTTCATACTGCTACTGCACACTGCTGGTTTTCTTCTCACAGCTCTTTCTGAGCTGCTTCCTGTCGGCATCAAAATACAAGTCCATGCTCACTCAGGTGAATCAGTCACCTGTCAGTCCTTATTAATCAATCACTGGAATATATTTGCAATATAACACGGTCACTGAGAGTTCTGGATTCTAGGTGGAGACAGAAGTCCTGTCCTGTTCACCATTTATATCAATGAAATTGTCGCTTCCCTGTATGGTTGCCAAATTCATCTGTACGTGGACAATACTATTTTGTACTGTATTGCTGATTATGTTCAATTAGCTGTTGAGAACCTGCAACTCCCCTTTCATGCATTGCAACATCCGCTTATTAATCTTAAGCTGGTACTTAACGCAAATAAAATGAATTTCATGGTTTTCTCAAGATCCAAAAACATAGACTACTGCAATCTGCATATCTCAACTGTCCATGGTTAAAATATTGCAAAGGTTACAGAATACAAGTATCTTGGCATGTGGCTTGATGACAAATTTACATTTAAACACCACATCAGTAACCTTTTTAGCAAACTACTATGACAAACGATCGACTTTTTATACATTAACAAAGCCAGCTTTCCTCTGATTTGGAGGAAGAGGACTGTTGAATCAACTCTCCTATCAGTTCTGGACTGAGGGGATGTCATTTACAGATATGCAGCTGCCTCCTTAGGCAGCTCCATAATTATACACTTACACACCAAAGGCAATTTACACACCAAAGGCAATTTAGGGTTTTTGTCCAAGGACACTTGTACATGTGGGCTGGGGGTAACCAGGATCGAACCGCCAACCTTCCGATTGGTGGACGACCCACTCTACCACCAAGCCACAGCCTCCACAGCTGTTTTGCGACTGTGGGGTTGTTTTGTGAATGTCTTTTAAATATATGACTATTTTGGTTTTTCGCTAAAATCATGTTTGTGGTGTTCTTGTTGTGATCATTCAGTGGTAGGGTGTACATGTTGATTGTGTGCATACTTTGAGAGGTTTGATTTAAACATTTAAAAGTTAGTCACGGAGTTCCACAAGGTTCTGTGCTTGGACCGATTCTATTCCCCTTATATATGCTTCCTTTAGGCAGTATTATTAGGAAACACTCCATAAACTTTCATTGTTATGCAGATGATACCCAATTATATCTATCGATCAAGCCAGATGAAACTAACCAGTTAACTAAACTTCAGGCATGTCTTAAGGACATAAAGACCTGGATGACCTGCAACTTTCTGATGTTAAACTCAGACAAAACTGAAGGATGCAGTGTTGGATGCAGGGTTAACTTGTGGTTCCTAGAGTCTCCAAAAGTAGAACGGGAGCCAGAGCCTTCAGTTATCAGGCTCCTCTCCTGTGGAACCAGGTCCCAGTAATACTGACATTATTATTCCTATAGCTGTCATTCCTATTATTACTAATTTAGTAATATTAACACTACAATTAATTCTACTATTTAAAAATTCTAGGTGGTATTTGCATTGTGCCCCCCCCCCCTATTAGACAGTGACAGTGGAGATAAAGATCGAGAGGTATATTATATGCTATGCACCTGTAAGCTGTTTTCAGGGAGTTGCTGGATAACTTCTGGTTGGTTTGGAGGGATTGTTTTGGTCAGAATTCAGTTACTGCATAATTTAGGAAGTGGTTGTTAACAGTTACTAAAAAGTCTCTATAAAAAGTTCCCACTGCTGTGAATAAACTCATCATGTTACAACATGCAGTAACATAAAAACACACAATAACAGTATCAGATTACTGTTAGATTAGGATGTGTGACACATAGTTTACTCAACCAATCAGTGATTTATTCAAAGCAGATTGCCTTCATGTTTTCACCTGCTGCCGACACACAGCAGCAGGAACTTCTCCTCGGGTTTTTTTTCTGAACACAGGAGAT
>NC_058062.1:297500-372500 GCF_020085105.1 Siniperca chuatsi
GTTATTTGCGGATGAAGACTGTGAGATGTGACTGAAAGCATCAGAAGTAGGTGGACCATGATTTAAGACTCAAACAACTGTTACCAAAGCTGTGGTAAATATCCAAAATTAAAGATCCACTTACTGAGCTGTATCCCACAGCCTGAGCAAGTGACGTTCGCTGAGATACGATCAAAAGCTCCTGATCAGTGTTCAACATGTCAGCCAGTAAACTGTGAAGATGTAAACGTCACAGGCTGTAGATGTGTGACAATGTTAGAAACAGTTTTAGGTGTCAGTCTGTTTACATGTGGTCCAGAATCCCGATCAGGTATGTTCGCACATTTAAACATCAGATGCTGGTTTATAGAAACCAACAGAAACAGTGAAATGTCTGGTTAAACATGGAGGACACATTAAAGAGGTTTCTGAATGTCACTGCACAAACACACATAAGAACCAAACAATACATTTGCTGGGTGAAATATCAGCGTCCAGGTTACATTTTCTTTTATTTAACAGGTAAAAGTCTCATTGAGATTACTATTAGAATCTCTTTTTCAGGAGAGGCCTGAGAGGGCAGCATAAAACATTGTTACAACAATAAATACAAACAACATAACACACTGGCACAACTGTCACACTCAAAGAGTAAAGAGATGATCCACACACTGAAGTAAAAGTGAAAGTTTGACTTATCATGAGGATAAACTGTATTTCTAAACTGATATGTAAACATTTATCCTCAACAGACATTGAAGGAACTGCAGTCACCAGAAAGAGCAAGTCTCACTTATTCGAGTCATGTGTGTTTAACAGCTTTGTGTTAAGATTTAACTTTCTATGAGTTTGGGACAGAAGTGAGACTGAACCTGATTCTCAGTCTCTCAGTCATTAGAGAGGCTGAACAGTACACCACGGTATCGTCTGCATAAAGGAGGATATCATGTGTCCCACTGTGATTGGTCATATTATTACAAGTAAAAGAGGACCCAGTGCTGAGCCCTGTGGTGCTCCTCAACACACACTGAATAATTCATGTGAACACACTGAGATCAGACCGTGAGTGAGACAGCCGTTCATTTGAACCAACGTACGTCTTTTTTATCAGCTGAGAGCGCTCGGCAGGTCACATGACTTCAACAAACATCCAATAAACAATCAAGACATGTGTTCATGACATATTGCTGTTGTTGTCGTCCTCTCAGGTGTACGTCTCCATGGCAACAGGTGTGTGTGTGATGCTGAGTGTGTGGGTCGGTGTGTGCGTTGCATCTAACCTCGACACGTCGTTCCCGCTGCTGAAGACGGGCGGAGATGGAAGTCTGTTCGGACTGTCTGTCGCTCTGCACCAAGACCTGAAGACAGACAGTTACCTGTGAGTACACACCTGTCAGTCTGTCTCTCTGCTGTATTCTCAGGTTTGTCCAGGTAAATGATTGACTCTGTCACAGTTCGGACTTCCTGTGTACTTTGTCTCTGTACTGCAGTAAAGTGATGCACGTGTGTAACCACAACTTCCTGCTGCAATAAAAAAAACTCAACCACAGTGACAGAAATATGCTGCTCTCTGATTGGCTGGCAGATGCCTGGTAACAACATATATGCTGATGCTGTGATGTCAGAGTTGAACACATTAAAAGTGAAGCAGAGACATTTGTGTTGATCACAGATGAAGTTGGTCTGACATTAATGATTTACATCCTCAAACCCAGCAGAAGAAAAACATCATGTAATCAGAAACGCATGAAGCTATAACCGTAGAAACATCAGAGAGCACCAAGCTAACAGATCAGCGGGGTGATGGCTCACCGCTAGCCCTGTGTAGGCAGACCGCTCGGCCTTCAGCGGCCCTCCGTCAGCTGCTTAGAAAGTAAACATGAAGATTAAATATAGAATAAACAAAATAGATTAATAGAGAACTGCACAGAAAAGACGTCTAACCGTCTATTAAAACTAGACTCAATTTAACTGAAAAGTTTCACTTAATTCTATCCTTTATTTTAATGACATCTGCTGATTATTTTAACATATAACAGGTTCTACAGGATCTGCTGGACAGATTTCTTGGCAAAAGCACTGAGGACATGAAATCCTTCACTTACGTTACAATGTTATAGGTTTAACCAGTCCGTGTTAAAGTCAGTAACTCACCTCCACCTGGCTCCTTATTGTCTTATATTTGGATTAGCTCTTTCTTACCATGTGACCATCTGGTCATCACAGAGAGCCACAGTCATGACATCACTTCCTGGGAGAGAAGGAGGCACAATGCAAATACCACCTAGAATTTTTTTTTTTATATCGTAGAATAGTAATTGTAGTGGTAATATTAATAAATTAATAATAATAGGAATGACAGCTTTAGGAATAATAATGACAGTATTAGTAACAGAACCAATAACAACAACTGTAGCAGCAGTTGTCGAGCAGGAACACGGGGGCAGACACAACAGACCTGAGTTCAACAGTCAGGACTCGTGGGTCAGGACTCGTGGGTCAGGACTCGTGAGTCAGGACTCGTGGGTCAGGACTCGTGAGTCAGGACTCGTGGGTCAGGACTCAAAGCCGAGTCCACTGAAAAATTACAGAGGAGACAGAGCAAGAAAATAATGTGCTGCATGAGGAAAAATACTCTGACACTGTTACACAAGAGGAATTCACCCCCACACACACACACACACACACACACACACATCCTTGTACTTCTATCTTTGTGAGGACCGTCATTGACATAATGCCTTCCCCAGCCCCTCACCCTAACCTTAACCATCACAACTAAATGCCTAACCCTAACCCTTAAAACCAAGTCTTAACCTTCAAACCACTCTTTGAAATTGTGAGGACCGGCCAAAATGTCCTCACTTTCCAAAAATGTCCTCACTCTGTAGGTAAAAAACATGTTTCAGTCCTCACTATGTAACAAGTACAAGTACACAATCACACACACACTCAGTAACACACACACACACAGTCAGGTGAATGCCCTGCAGATTTAATAATGTGTTTGGATGAAGTCCGAGAAAACATCAGATACAGTGCGTGGGGGGCCTTGAAGAGGTTCCAGGAGTCATTGAGAAAGTTCCAGGGGTTATTAAGAAAGATGCAGGGGTCTTTAAAACCCCAATGGATGTTCAAGGAGTCCTTAAAGCAGTTTCAAGAGTCCTTGAAGAAGTTCCAGGAGTCCTTGAGGAGTTTATATAGGTCTTTGAAGAGGTTATAGGAGTCCTTAGGAAGTTCTAGGAGTCCTGGAGCAGGTTCCAGGAGTCACTGAGGAATTTCTATGGGGCCGTCCAATCAGCAGCCAAATTACAATAACTAACTTCCTGTAGTTCCTAACTTCCTGCATCCACCTGTCCCTCTCACCTCACACAGTATCTTTACCTCACCTCCTTCAACTCTCCCTCCCCCCTGAGGAGGTGCCTCACAGTTTGAAGACCTCTGGTCCAGAGGTCACTCAGAGGTCACCCAGCTGTCTGTCTCTACAGTCACCATGACGACTGTCTCTTTATTTTCTCTAATTGGATTGGCTGCTAATGGACCACACACGCACACACAGTAATCTAGTTTCCTCTGGGAGTTCAGGAGTCAGGAGGTCAATGTGTCCCCTGATTGGCTCTGTGTCCCGCCCATCAGATGCCTCTCCCTCTATGACTGGTTGAACAGAAACTAGACCTGATCAATAATTAAGATCCTTGAGGAGGTAGTAGGAATCCTCGAGAAGGTTCCTGGTGCTCTTGAATAAGTTCTAGAAGTCCTTGAGCAGGTAGCAGGAATCTTTGAAAAATTGTATGGGTCCTTGAGGAAGTTTTAAATGTCTGTAAGATGGTTTGAGGCGCAGCCTTTGGAGGTTCTGTGGTCTTGAGGATGTGCTAGTGATCCTAGAGAAGGTTTCAGGTGCCCTTCAGTAAGTTCTAAAGGTCCATGGGGAGGCTCGAGGACACCCTCCAGAGGTTCTAGAGATCCTTGAAGAGGTGCCACGAGTCCTTGCGGAACTTCTAAGATGGACGACATGTCAGCTCCCCAACAGTGAAGCCAGAACATCTGGATCGCCCCCCAGTGGCGGGCTGAAGTACAGGCCATAAGCCCCGCCCCCTCCATGTTAGCAGATGGGACATGAGCCAAACTAAAAACTCAAAGTACGTCACATAAACCCAGAGATGGTTTCTGTCAGTTTAGGTCGTTCTCATCACGCTGTTGTTTGTTCAAGTGTTCGTTTTTCTGATGAGTTTGGTTCTAATTAGTTATCTGATGCTATAGAAACGGGGTTTCACGTCATGATTGACAGGTGAGGCCGGCTCGCGATTGGGTCGGCTGGGTATGTGGGCGGGACCGTGATACTGCGGCTCCAACCCCGATCGCTACTGCGCAGACTCCGGCTCCGAATGACGTCACCAGTCAAGATGGCAGCCCCCGTATGCGGATACTTGGGCTTCATTACAGTCTGAACATCAACCTGCTCTCTGGTCACATGATGTCTGTTCATGTCCGACAGGTAGTTACAGCTCTGACATGTGACAGCTGTGACATCATTACCACGGTAACACACCAGAGCTGAGATCTGATCTGAGGTCAGAGGTCACACTGGTAGACTGATCTGAGATCTGTGTGTGCAGGTCTGAAAACAGGAAATGAAACTCAGGGAGAGACTTAGAGAGCATGACACACACACACACACACACAGGTTTTCCTTTCTATACTTGTGAGGACCCCGACTGACATAATGCATTCCCTAACCTAACCACAGCTCTCTGGACAAAACTACATTATATTTATTTACCTGACGTTTTAATCCAAAGCGATTTACAATAAACTAGATGATTCCTGAATGTAGCCGTGCCTGTGGCTAATGTTAGCAAGCTAGTTAAGAACCCCCAACATTTAAATAAGGGCGTTAGAAGGAGAACGTCTCCTCTCAGAAGCTAACCGCTCGCAGTGTTTCCGACTCACTGGATCTAGTGACGGTTGGGTCTGAACTCGTCTCTGCTGAAGACAGAGACCAATCAGTCAACCAATCAGCAGCCAGACAGATACATGAAACAACCAATCACTGAACCCCATAGTCTGATCCAACGCTACCTTTTCTTTTCATCTGAATTTGTGTCTCCTGTTTTTATTCCTTTTTAAATGTGAAGCACTTTGAGCTGCATGTTTTGTATAAAAGGTGCTGTATAAATAAAGTTTATTATTATTATTATAATACGTGTTTAGACACTGCAGGTAAATGTAGACGGATATTAATGAGATGATAGCAGCTTGATAATGATAAAGCTAGTTAGTCAGTGAAGTTTAGCGTGACATCATTTATTTTACTTTCATTGTTTAAAATCTTGTATGTATGTAAATAGTTATGTAATGTCATCACAGATATGCAAATTAGTGTATGACATCATCATCTAGTGACTTTTTGAGGAGGTTTTAGCTACTTACCTCTCCACACCTCAAACCCAGCTATCACGTCCTAGACCAGTCTGTCTTCTGAGACCAGTCTGGTATCAACCCTAGTGTGTGTGTGTGTGCAGGTGTGTGTGTGTTGGTGTGTGTGTGTAGGTGTGTGTGTGCAGGTGTGTCTGTGTGTCCTGGATGTCCTCCAGACTCAGACATCTCTTCATTTATTCCAGGAATGTAACGACAACAAAGGAGAACGACATAACTCAAATATATTAACGAAACCGTGCTTTGGAAGGCTCCAGGGTTCCTTCAGGACATTCCAGGTGTCCTTGAACAAGTTCCAGGATGTTTTAAACAGCTCTAGGGGTCCTTCAGGACAGTCCAAGGTGTCCTTGAAGGAGGAGATCTTTTAGAAGGCTTCTTGGGTCCTTGAAAGGAAATCAAGGATGCTTGACGAGGCTCCAGGAGTCCTTTGAGACATTCCAGGGGTCCTTGAAGAATGTCCCATGATTCTTTAAAAGACTCCTTGGGTTCTTCAGGACATTCCAGGGGTCCTTAAACAAGTTTCAGTAAACTTTAGAAGGCTTCTGGAGTATTTCAAGAATTTGCAGGGATTTGTGAAGGAATTCAAGAATGCTTAGGTGGGCTCCCAAAGTCCTTCAAGACATTCCAGGGAACCTTGAAGGAGTTCCAGGTTGTGGTGCCTTGCTCTACAGGTAACAGACCCTCTCACCTGTCTCGTCCTGACAGGCTATTGGTCGGAGCTCCCAGGGAGAGGGCGGAGCCTAATGTTCCAGCCAATCGAACAGGGGGAGTGTACAGCTGCCCGATCACCGCTGACCAATCAGACTGCAGCAGGATGAAGCTCATAGACCCAGGTGAGACTCACCTTGATTTTATTTTATGTATTTAAGCAGGACGTCTGTGAGAGACATGATGTCGTTAATAGGAGACACCTGAGCCGACACACCTATAGTTACACACACACACACACACACACACACAGGTAACCCACAACATTCATATATAACACAGTCACAGCTGCCTCTAATTTTCCATTTAATCCTTTACCAGCTACAGGTGTTCCCCAGTACACTGTGGCATCACTGTTGGGTGTGGTTACAGGTGAACAGGTCGTACCGTGATGTGTTCACTGACATCACGTCAAGTATGAGACGGCACTTAAGACCTCAAGCATTTCCATGGAGATGAATGGAAGTTTCTGACCCTGTGTTTATCCAGGTGCAGGTGTGCTGCGACACATCGGCTTTAACTCAGTCTTATATTCACCTGAGACCTCCAAGTGAGGGTCCCCACACTGTAGGTGGACAGACCCAACCTCTAGCATCCAGCTTTATGCAGACTGCCATCATTCTCCTAACTCCTTCTTCCAATAAGCTTCCTCTCAGAATAATGTTCTTTACCATCAGCTTTATTTCTTCTTTCATCAATTTGCAGAAATGACTGGACCAGCTCTCTAGATGTTGTTGTTCGAAAGCAGAACTGTAAGTAAAGCAGTCAGTAAAGCTGATTGTTGTAAACCAGAAGAGAAGAAGTTATCAGGTAAAGTCCTGACTTCCTGTCCTGAAGGGCTGCAGAACACCGAGCCTCAGTCTTTATCAGACATTTCAGCAACCGGAAAGAGTGAACGCTCCAATTAAATCCATACAGTTAATTAATAATTAATAGATTGAAGGCTAAAATAAAGAAAAGGCTTTGATGAATATGATTGACTTGTAATGGTTGACGTTTCAGCCAATCACAGAGAAGGACTCAGGTTTTGTACAAAGCCTGAGAGTCAGAACTCAGGCTTCTCTGCTCCTGTCTGTTTTGTGTTTGTCTCCTCTCTCAGACCTGTTATCTCTCTCCTGATGCATTATGGGTAGTCCAACCCTCACTCAGAGCTGTTATCTCTCTCCTGATGCATTATGGGTAGTCCAACCCTCACTCAGAGCTGTTATCTCTCTCCTGATGCATTATGGGTAGTCCATCCCTCAGTGAGAAGTGACAGCTGCGGTCTGTTTCTGTTTCCTCTGAGAGCTTTTATCTGCCTCCCAAACACAAGACACACATTCAGACATGATAAAGCTTTGTCCTGAGTGGGCTGTAATTGGTGGTAACCACGGCAACGGCCAATCAAAGGACTTAATTTTGCTGTACAAACATCATAAAACTCTGCAGCTGCAGCAGAGGAACAGCCTGCTGCGTGTCACTCACCTGTCCCGTCCTGTTTCAGACCTGAACCTGTCTGAGGACCTCATTGAGGACATGTGGTTGGGCGTCTCAGTAGCCAGTCAGGGCCGACCTGGGGGGAGGGTCCTGGTGAGTCTGTGTTCTCATTGGCTGATCAAGCTGTTACCGTTTGTAACCTTTCTTTAAGCATAAATGTAGCTCTGAGATGGCAGCATGTGTCCTGATTTTAAAGGGCCAGTTCACCCAAAATACAAAACCATGTTCTCTCAGTAACCTGTAGTGATACCTGACCAGACACACACTCACCTCCGCTCACCTCCACCTGTACTGAGGTGGAGGCAGAACTCAAACCTGGACACAGAAAACGAACAAATGAATAATTATTAAATAACTAACTGAATAATTACCTGGTTAACAAACAGACTGACCAACTCACTTAATAGTTACCTAGCTAACAAACACCATTCTGACGTTTTAAAGGTCCAGTGTGCAACATTTAGGAGCAGCTGTCGGCAGAAATTAAATATAATATTTATATATAAATATGTTTTCATCAGTGTTTAATCACCTGAAAATAAGAAGCGTTGTGTTTTCGTTACTTTAGAATCAGCCTTTATATCTACAGAGGGAGCGGGTCCCCTTCCACGGAGGCCGCCATGTTGCTCCGCCATGTTTCTACAGTAGCCCAGAACGGACAAATCAATCACCGGCTCTACAGAGGGCCTTTCGTGTTTTTTGTGAGTTTCACGGCCGCCGTAGTTTGTCCTCCACGCCTGGCAGGGGAGGGCGAGGCGAGCGGTGTTCAGATGGCTGCAAACTGCAGTTTCACCGCTAGATGCTACTAAATCCTCCACGCTGGACCTTTAACTTGCTGGCTAACAGAAAGATTCTCTGTCGAATTGACTAATTAAAAAAGAAATTAAATAGAAATTAAATAATTAGGTAATTAACAAACAATTAATTGACTGAACATTTGTAAAATTGACTAAATAAAAAAATAAATAATTGACACTATATGACAAATTAACTAGCTAACAAACTTAACTTACCAACTGATTATTGACTATCCATCACACTGACTGAGTGACTTATTTACTATCCAACTTACTAACTGACTGACCAACTAACTAATTAACTTACTGTCTGTCTACCTAACTAATCTGACTGACTTGCTAATTAACTAGCTCATCTCTCTATTAACCACATATCTATCTGACTAAGCAATTAACTAACTAACTATATAACTAACTAACTGGCTGACTAGTTGGATGTCTACATTACTGTCTATGTTACTAACTAACTAACTAACTAACTATATAACTAACTATATAACTAACTAACTCTCTCTCCTCCCCCTCTCCAGGCGTGTGGTCATCGCTTCGTTAAACTCTATGGAGCGTTCAATCTCAGACACATGATTGGCCGGTGTTATCTCCGTGGAAACGACCTGCAGTACAACGACACAGACATGCACTGGCAGAACCCCGACCAGCCCTGCAGGTAGGTCACATGACACATGTCACATGATACAAGTCACATGACATGTCCAGTCAGTAAACCTGTGTTTCTGTGTGTGTGTGTTTAGTCACCTGGGTGATGTCAGCAGTGAGGTCATGTGTAACATGGGGATTTCTGCCTCCATCACTCAGACAGAAATCATTGTCGGCTCACCTGGAAGCTACGAATGGCAAGGTGAGCTTCTCTTCATCACCGTTTCTCTGCTGTCAGGAAACTGTCATCAGGATTTCAGCTGCAACCGAACACTTTGAGTCTAGTTTCCTTTCATTTATATGTGTGTGTGTGTTTTGCAGGAAACGTCCATGTCTCCTGGATGAATCCAGATGTTGACTTCGACACCCAGAGGAGCTCCTTCCCCAACCTGCAGCACAGAAACATTTATATAGGTGAACTGTCCCTTTAAACCTCTCTTCTCATTCTCAGAGTCGTAACTCTGTCAGGTCTGAACTCTCAGACCTGAAACTCACATCGAATCGTTCAGTGCGACTCGCACGTCCAGAGGAGATCATCGTCTCTGACGTCTGTCCAGAATAAACCTCATGAATCAGCTTAGAAACAGCAGGATTCTCAGGCAGGTTCTGCAGCCGCTTTCTTCGCTAGTGTCTAAGTTTCCTTCAGTCTCACAGTGATCCAGAGACAGCTGTCTGTCCGTCCACGGGTCCACTGCAGACAGGAGCTGCTGACTGCTGGTTCGGCTGCTCTGATGGGACAGTCTGACTACATGTCAACAGATACAGGCTGAAACAACAAGCTCGCAGTGTGAAAACCTCTGGACTTCTTCATGTGGTTAAAATTAACTCTGTGTGTGTGTGTGTGTGTGTGTGTGTGTGTGTGTGTGCGTAGGATATTCGGTCACTCAGGCTCGACGTCTTCTTTCTCGGGATGATGAAACCATAGTAACAGGTGACGGACTCATTTACTTTCACCTCTCTGTAAAGTTTTGAAGAAGTAAACAGTTGGACTGATGTATTGATCGATCGACTGATCGGCTTATTGATCGCTGTATTGATGAACAGGAGCTCCTAAGGACAGTAAAGAAGATGCTCGTGGCTCCGTGCTGTTGGCGGTGAAACAGTTTGATAAACTGATGACTCAGCAGACTCTGCGCGGTGAACAGATGGGCTCCTACTTCGGTAACGCCGTGGCAACCACCGACCTCAACAACGACGGGTAAGGAAGGGTTTACAGGTCAAGGTCACATGATTCACGCTGAGGTCGCATCCTGTTAGACACCTGTGTCGTCGGCTTTTTGTGTTCCAACCTAAAGGAATCAGAAAGTCCTTCCTGAACAAGGACCTGATAATCAAACTGCGAAAACACGAAAACAGTGTAGATACATTTTAGTTTGGCTGTCAGTGATTTTCACTCGATAAGATTTCTTAGATTAAGTCAAAAAAAGTCTCATTTCAAGGAGTTCTTGTTTCGTCTGAAGCCCACTGGCAGAAATCTGGGTGTCCTGTTTGATTCTGAGCTTTAAGCTTTAAACCACAGATCATAAGTTGTCCAGTGCTGTTTCCTCCAAATCAGAACGTCTCCACAATCAAACCAGCGTTCTCACACCTGGAAAGACTCATTCACACATTCGTCTTCTCGACTCGACAGCTGTAACTCCAGAAGTCTGTCTCTCGCCTCCAGCTGCTCAGAACGCAGCAGCTCGGCTTCTCGCTGGTTTTAACTGACGCCATCACATCACCCCAGTCCGGCTTCTCTCCACTGGCTCCCTGTTCGAATTGATTTTAAGATTTTACTGATCACTTTAAAAGCACGTGGGTCTGTTGACCCCATGTGAGCCGGCTCGCAGCCCTAGGTCCTCAGGCGGGGCCCTGCTGGCTCGCAGCCATAGCTTCTCAGGCGGGGCCCTGCTGGCTCGCAGCCATAGGTTCTCAGGCGGGGCCCTGCTGGCTCGCAGCCATAGGTTCTCAGGCGGGGCCCTGCTGGCTCGCAGCCCCAGGTCCTCAGGCGGGGCCCTGCTGGCTCGCAGCCCTAAGTCCTCAGGCGGGGCCCTGCTGGCTCGCAGCCCTAGGTTCTCAGGAGGGGCCCTGCTGGCTCGTCAGAGACTCCTTTTAAATCACTTCTTAAAACTCATCTTTATAGACTTGCTTTAATGTGATGCCGTCTTCTTATTCGTGTCTTTATTGCTTTTATTGTTTCCATTTGTTTTTATTTCCCGTGTCATGTTTTTCATTGTTTTTAGGTTGTCTTAATTTTGTCTTGATCTGTTTGGCTTCTGCTGTCATGTCGTCCTGTTTCTTTCCTTGTCTGTCAAAGCACTTTGTAAAATCTGTTTTTAAAGGTGCTGTAAAAATAAAGTCATTAATATTATTATAGTGTAGTTGATTAGTTAAATTATAAGCTGATTAACTGACTGACTGAACCACCACACGAGTGCATGTCTCCAGTATTTAGTCTGAGCCCATCACTGCTGTGGATCTGAGACTGGTTACACTGTTTGATGTTATTCTGCTGTTGTTGAATGTGACGGGCTGAAAAAATTAATTTATGCAAAAGAGTGAAGCTTGAAGACTTTTCTTTTCTCCTGCAGGTGGAACGACCTGCTGGTGGGCGCTCCTTTTTATTTCCATCGCCAGCAGGAAGCGGGCGGGGCAGTTTATGTTTACATGAATGCAGGAGGTCGGTTTGATTCTCGGCCCAGTGTGGTGCTGAGAGGACCGGCTGGATCGGCGTTCGGCATGTCTGTCACTGCCGCCGGAGACCTGAACCAAGATGGCTTCCAGGGTGAGGACCCTGATAATGAACGGATGTTACTGTTTGAAGAAACCGAAGAAGAGTCTGACGTGTGTGTGTTTTGTGTTTCAGACTTTGCAGTCGGAGCTCCTTTCCATGAAACAGGAAGTGTGATGATCTGGACCGGCAGCAGCGAGGGGGTCTCTACAGAACCGAGCCAGGTCTCACAGTAAACACACCTCTTTATAACAGTCAATGTGTAGGTCACACCTGTAACCCCCCTCCTTCCCCCCGCAGGTGATCCGGGGCAGCACGGTCTCTTCTGGGTTCAGGACTTTCGGGTACTCTATGTCTGGAGGTGTGGATGTTGATGGGAACAAATATCCAGACCTGCTGGTCGGCTCTCTGGACGACACCGTCGCTCTGCTCAGGTACCTCGACCCTCCCCCCATTAGAATTCTATTGATTAATGTTATTGATTGAAGCTCGTCATGATCCGGTTCTGTTGTACACTTCAGTTCTGTAACTACCTGTAACTACCTGTAACTACCGATAGGTACAGTACTAACTATCACTGTAACTAACTAAATATTAATCCGTTACATCAGCAGACCGTTCCAGTTTAACACTTATAACCCGTTTGGTTCTGTGTCACTGCCTCACTGTGTTGATCTGTGAAGCTGCTGCTGAGTCGTGTTATTGATGATATGTTGACTTGATTGATTATTTCCTCAGAACTCGTCCAGTCGTTCACCTCAATAAAACCCTCAGAGTTTCTCCGGACGTCGTCGACCCGAACAGCTGTGACTTATGGTGAGATTCAAGCTCGTTACCTGCTAACAGCTAATGGCTAACAGCTAATGGCTAACACGCTGACTCCCTGTGTGTGTGTGTATGTGTGTGTGTGTCAGTATTCAGGTGGAGGTGTGTTTCTCCTACATCTTCAGCACCGGAGAGAAGCACGACAGAGACAACATCAGTGAGTGAACAGCTGTACCCGAATGTTCATCAGTACACCTTCCCCCCACTCAGTTGGTTTGTATCTCGGCCGCTTTGAGACTCAGTATAGTTTACATCCTGTGTTGCTCTGTGCACAGTGACGCTGCTAAAGAACAAAGTGCAGCTGATTGAAGGTCGGACCAATAACTGTCACAACAAATCAATGTATCGTCATGGATACAGCGTCATGGCGATTCTGCCTGTTCTTTCTGCTTTACTGACTCAATTTAGAAACAAATTACAGGTGAAGTAAGATAACTCAAGCTCATGTTGATGAAGTCAGTGTGTGACGGCTGCATGAAGCTGCATCACATGTACAATATGGACCGACAACACGGAGGAGCCCCACAGCCACTGTGTGTTTGACTTAGCCACGTTAGCCGCTGCGCGTCTCTTAGCGCGGATGCTAATGTCTGTCTGTCCGTCCTCCACTTTGGTCCAGACTGAAACATCAGCAGCTGCTGGACTGTGACAAGACGTGCTTCATCGTTCATGCTCCCCTCAGGATGAACTGCAATAACTCTGCTGATCCTCTGACTTTCCATCTAGCGCCACCATCAGGTCGACATGTTAACGCGTCCGACACTGTGGTTCATGACCAAACACCTGCAGAGCTGATGGCGCTCCCATCAGCCTCAGCTGGACTCTGTGTTCACTGCTAACTAGCTAATGTTAGCATGCTAACAGGCTAAACAAAGATGGGGAACATGGTGAACATTATACCTGCTAAACATCAGCATGCTAGCATTGTCACGGTGAGCATGTTAGCATGCTGTTGTTAGCATTCAGCTTGTACAGTCTCGTTTTTATATACTGATGTCGTGCAGCCTGACATTAAAGGAACATTCTAGTATTTTTCAACCTGCATTTTATTAATTAATTAATTAATTAATTAATGACTTTACAGTCAGCACCTCCTGTAGAGAAACAGGAAACAGGACTCGTGGATATGTGAGCAGCCTCCTGCAGTTTTCTAAAGAAACTGACATTTTACAAATTGAACAGAAATCCTTTCTAAGAGTCTCTGAAGTGAACACAGACTGCAGCTGCTGGATTAGCTTCTGTTAGCTTCTGTCGCTAACCTGACAGATGGAGTGTTTATGAGGACATGATGCTAACGAGTCTGTTTATGGTCAGGACTAATTAATTATCACCAACCAGCTTCCTGTGTGTTTACAGCTGTGTGTGTGTGTGTGTGTGTGTCACTTTGTTGATTAACAGCAGGTATTAATTGACAGCTTCTTCCTGTCAACAAATCAGGTCGGCTAATTAGCTGAGAGAGCACGCACACACACACACGCACACACACACACACACACACATACACGCACACACACACACACACATCAGATGACATCATATTGTGTCCTCGTGTCCTTGTCTTCTGTGTGTGTTTTTTTCTGAATGATAAATCACATTACAGAAACTGATATTATTACGTCTGAGAAACACACACACACACACACACACACATTAACACACACACACAGACACACACACATGTGTGTGTGTGCCTTCATGTTCTTATATCCCAGCGGGGACTTTAACCTGAAGGCACACTAACGGGGACAGGCGGCTTTTTGAGGGTTAAGACTTGGTTTTCGGGTTCAGGTTACAGTTAGGTGAAGGTTGGGGAAAGCATTGTCAATGACAGTGAAACAAGTGTGTGTGTGTGTGTCCTGGTCGTGTCTCATTAATTTGACCAATCAGAGACGAGGTCACACTGTTGCTATGACACCACACCTCCACACACACAGGATGCATACAGATACACTCACAGACAGCTGCTGATATGAGTGGATTCAGATATTAATGAACATTAATTATTATTCATAATAAATTGAACAGTATTATTTCTATCTGTGGTCCCTGAACCTGTCTGCAGAATAAAACCACGTCTGATGAAATGAATACACACAACACGATGAACACACAGCACATACTGCAGCTACTAAAAAGGGACAAATGTGAATAAAAATTAAAGAAACAGCTAGAAATCTTTGCGTTGTGAAGCTGATAGAACTTATTTCTGCATTTTTATATATGAAATCTGTATTTCTACATAAATCTCATGTTTATGACATTTCGTACTTAACAATTATATTTACAGACCGTGCTGTTTATTGGTAATGCTAATATTAAGGTCTGTGTCTTACAGCCAATCAGAGGGCTGTGTCTTTCTTTAACTGTCTGTCTGTCTGTCTCTCAGCTGTCCACTTCACTGTGACCGCTGACGTCACCAGCCCCGAGCCCCGCCTCCATTTCCGTGACAACGGGCAGAGCGTGTACTCTGGTTACCTGTCGATGCCGAAAAAACAATGTGAAACCCTGAGAGTCAGACTGCTGGTGAGACACACACATAACAGATAACAGTCTGATGCACTGTTAGCGCCCCCTACAGGCTGCAGTGTTCATTACAGCCACATTTGTCCTGAGGAGGGCGCTAAAGGAAGGATCATCGAGTCATTAACAGCTAAAGGGATCGTCCTCTGGAGAGCAGGAAGGAGATCAGATTATTTACTGATCTGTGGATGTTAGAGAGATATTTTTACATTTATTAACAGCGAATCTGAAGGAAAATGTTGGAACTGTATTGAAATTTAAATAAAAATCTGTGGGCCTGAACAACTGAAAATAAACGCTAAAACCGCCACAGCTATTACTACCAATAATAAGAAGAAATGCACTCATGAACATGTTTGTGGCTCGACTCTAAATGTGGTGCTTGATTTCTGAGGGGAAAAGCATCTCAGATCTGAAATGTGATGCAAAAGTATTTGACGTTTAATTTAAGGAAGTTGTGTTGTGTGAGATAAGACCGACTGATTCACATCCTGCTTCTCCACCAGGGTTCAGAGGAAAAACAGAACTTTCTGTTCAAGATGCTGCAACAAACCTCTGACCGCGTCTGAAAGGAACACTTTTTAAAGTCCTTTTAGGTTTAAAGATTTTTAACAGACATTTTTAGACATAACTTGTTTAGAGAACAGGAGGATTTCTCAGACTGCTGCTTTAAAGAGCATTGGTGGATGTTGAGTTTTCAGTTGGTCTACATGCAGGTAAAAGCATCCAGAAGTGCAGGTTGAGGTAAAGTTCACGATGTTCTGGGCTCGTCCTGTCACGTCTTCATGTAGTTCTTATCAGTATATGTTTTTCTGCTTGTTTGCAGTTTTGACGTCTGTTGTTCAGTTTTGATTCAGTTCAGGACGACAGATATCCAAAGACTCAGTGAACGTCGTCCGGTACGCTGACATCATGTTTCAAACCTGTCACATCAGGCCTGATGTTAAAGCCCTATGCTGCTGTTTATAGTCCATTAACTATAAATCCTGTTGACTTCACATTCCTGCTGGTCATTCTCCAAATCAGCTCTCTGCTTTCAGCCAGATTTCTTTCAGCTGGTTTCACTTAATTTAAATCAACCTGCAGAGACCTGAAACCTGCAGAGACATAATCCTTCACAGTCTGTGTTTAGTCATGTTTATGTTCTGTTAAGGTCAAGTCATCATCACGTGCCGTGATGCTGTTAACAGCAGACTGCTGGTGCGTTCAACGACACTCTGGAGTCATCTGTTGCACTGACAAGCTGTCGTCAGAGGATCAAAAGACAGAGGACAAACAATAAACAAACGTGGACAAAGAGAAAAGAAGAACGGTTCCTCGTATGAAAAGTGTTGTTGAGGTTCTGTTCTGTGTTTTTGTGTTCTGCAGAGTCCAATCCGGTACAAAGTGGAACCTTTGGTATTCTCACTGAACGTCTCTCTGTACGAGAAGCTTCTTAAGAAAAGAAATGACGTACAGGACCTGAAACGCTTTCCTGTGCTGAGCCAGACACCCCGACCTATCAAGACCCAGGTCAGAACCCACAGAACCCATCAGAAACCAGGTCAGAACCTGGCAGAACACAGTTTAGAGCAAAATTTATAATCAATCATAAAAAAGATCATATTCCAGGTCATATCCATCAGAACTCACTTTAAACAACATCTGAACCTGCATTAGAACCCACCACAGAACCAATCAGAACCTAAGTCAAAACCCAGGTCATGACCTATCCAAACCAAGGTCAGAAACAAACTTTGTTCTTGAGAAAACAGGAGAACTCAGCTCAGAACTCAACACCAAGTAAGAATTCAAGAGAACTCACTCACTGTTTGAATGTTCCTTCACTGATCTTAAATTCCTTCATCTATCAGATCCACATCCAGAAGGCCTGTGGTTCTGATAACCGTTGCCATAGTAACCTGCAGATGGCCGCCCAGTTCACAGATGAGAACCAGAAACCCTTCCCCATGTGAGTGAACTCCTTCTCTGTACCAGACTGTGGGTCCACTTTAAGGAAACATAAGCTCTTTGTGTTAAAACATACAGTTTTGTGGGTTTAACACACAGCTGCTCAGGTAACTATTGATTATTCATATTGAGCATATCAAATATGTTTGATTACTAATAAGAGAAGTAGTACAGCAGTATTATTCAAAGAGGCACTTTGTTCCTTGGGTCAGTTGTTATAATAAATTAAAGAAACATAGTGGGTCTAAAGCTGAGTTTAGGTATGCGACAAACCCTGCTCTCATTTTCATTATTGCTCTGTGATTTCTCTGCAGGAATGTGTTTTATTGTGGATCATGTGACACACTGACTCCACAACATTACAATTACATTACAAGTCTACTAGCAGCCTACAATATCTAGTTTACTAATTCTAAAGCTACTCCCACTGCTGACATGCTAGATTAGTTTGCTCTGAAAATGTTAGCATAACTTTGTTAGCATTAGCACTAGGCCTGTGAATTTTGTCACATACCTTTACTTAAGACTTGCCCTCATGGACTTGACTACTTGACTGAGACCTGATGTGCATTTGCCCTAAAGTACCTGGGAATTGACCTGAGACTTAACTTGGACTTACCTTAAAGGACCTGACTACTTGACTTGAGACTCAATTTACACTTGCCCTAAAAGACTTGAGACTTGACTTGGACTTCCCCTTTGGAACTTGACTACTTAACTTGGCTTGATTTACACCTGCCCTAAAAGACAAAGACTTGCCAAAACTACCTGGGACTTGACTTGAGATTTAACTTGGACCTTCCTTAAATAACCTGGGATTTGACCTAGAGTTACCGTTAAAGACCTGGGAGTTGAGCCTTGACCTAAAGGACTGAACTATGATTAGCAGCTCTCTCACATCACAAAAGTTACATGTCCTAACTAGGTCAGTGTATCATCTCTCAACTTATTGTCCCAACTGACCTCAGACTGTTGCTGTCATGTTGTGATTTGTGTATTTTTGTGAATGTTTCTGTGTTTCCAGGCAGAAGGACAGTCAGGTGTTGTACTACAACGGCAGCATTAACCGATTGTTTCTGGAGGTTAATGTCAGCAACACACCGTCACCGGGCCGACCAGCAGAGGATGCTCACAATGCTGCTTTGAACATTAGCATCCCACCGTTGCTCATATACTCCGGAGTCCGAACGAAGGTAGTGAAGCTAAGGGTCTTTGTCATCCAGCTTTTAGCAGGTGGGGAACAAGACAATGGTGATGTAGAGCAGAGTGCCATCTGCATAGAAGTGGATATTTAAGCTGAAGCTGTGAATTAAGTTACTGAGCATGACCATGTTGGTAGAGAAGAGTGGTGGACTAAGCATTCATGGACACCATATGTTACAGTATGAAAAGATAAACTGGAATGGTTTATTAGAAACTATTAATAATAAATAACCGGAAAGACTTGCAATTTGCTTATGAAAACTTGACTGGGACCAGACATAAAGGACTTGGGGTTGACTTAAAACTTGACTTGAAGTTGCTTTTAAAATATCCGGGACTTCACTTGGGACTTCACTTGGACTTGCCTTAAAGGACTTGGGATTTGACTTGAGATTTGCACTTGACTGGAGATCTTACTTGGACTTACCTTAAGGAACCTGACTAACTGGCTTGAGACTTTATTTATATTTGCCCTAAAGCACCTTGGATTTTACTTGATGCTCAACTTGGTATAAAGGACTTGACTAATTGACTTGGGACTTGACTTGAAACTTGATTTTGCCTTTCCCTAGCAGACCTGGGGCTTTACTTGATACTTGACATGAGACTTGACTTGGACTTAGCCTAAAGGACCAGGGACTTAACTTAGACCAGTTACTTTTACAGTCAGTCCTGTGTTTGTTTGTGTTTCAGGGTGACATCCAGGCAATGGTGCATTGTTCTGTTGAGGACTCTGTTCTTCTGTGTGAGCTGGGGAACCCATTCAAAAGGAACCAGAAGGTACAGAGCGTTCTTGACAGTCAAGTACTGCTGTCACTGCAGTACTGCTTGTGCTGCTGTCTGTATTATTGTCTGTACTGCAGTATTCTTTCTGTATTTCAGGGTCAGGTGTTGATCATATTTCAGCTGGATGAGAACAGTTTAGACACCAGAGAGATTCAGTCTCTGCTACAGCTGTCCACGTAGGACACACCCACCCACGCACACACACACCTGTCTAAATTTGTTTTATTGGACAGGTACTGAGTTGTGTCTCTGTGTGTCTTCAGCCTCAGTGAGCAGTCAGACCTGTCTCCTGTCTCTGTCTCCATGTTGATGGAGTATTCACTGCAGACATCTCTCACTCTGTAAGTAAAACACAGTATAAGAGGTTTAATGTTGACCTCTGACCTTTGACCTGATGACCTCACTTCTCTTATTGGTTGATTGTGTCCTAACAGAATCAATCCGCCAGGCCCCACCTCCTTCAGTGGTCATGTGATTGGTGAGTCAGCCATGGAGAAGACAGAGGATGTCGGCAGTCTGCTGCTCTTCACTTTGCAGGTTTGTCTAAAATCAGTCTGACTGTTGAAAGAGTGTAAAGAGACCAGGTGTTAACCCAGTACCTTGTCTGATAGGTGCACAACAACGGGAAGCCACTGGGTCGCCTAGGCAACCTGCAGGTGGAGTTTGATTGGCCGATGGAGGTGTCCAATGGGAAGTGGCTGCTGTACCTTGCAGAGATTGAAGTGAACGGCACATCAGAACCTCGCTGTGCTCCGCCCGGCAACCTCATCAACCCCCTCGACCTCATGGTAACTATAGCAACATCAGCCTCACATTGACTCCTTTCAAAATAAAAGTCCTGGGCTGGCACATTTCAGAATAACGCCAAGTCCAGTCTTCAAAAAACAAAATCTATGCTCTTTGGGCGGTCTCAAAGTCTTCGATTCAGCTGAAAATTCTTGATAATTAGCGACAGGTCTAATATCTACGAGCAGGTCTTCTTGTTTACACACTGAGGTGTGACACTGGATCCTTGTCTACGGGGGAAACTACATGAGACTAAGATCCCACTTTGTCCCAACAGCGGCGCTCTTCCTGTCACTTTTTAAACTATCTTTGAACTCATTAATTTGATACTGAACGACCTGACCGGCTGTTCTGTTGTTAATGACTTTACCTTCCTGTTTGCTCAGCTGTCAAAGGAGGAGACGAAGAAGAAGAGGAGTCTGGAGGAGGAGGTGAAGGGGAACGAGGAGGAGCAGATAGAAAAAATTCTACCCGTCTTCCACCTGCAGGGACAGAAAAAGAAGTCCTACACTCTGGTAGAAACTCATTTCTGTAGTGTTGCTTCTGTTGTTAGTGCAGTACTGCAGCCACCCACAGGTGGCGATCTGAGGTGTAAATCAAACTCATCAACTTTACAAACATTCTGTGGAAAGATACTGTACTTTTACTGATGTGTGATCTTGTTTTTAATGTCTGTGTGATGTTGTACATCTTTCGTGAGGACCTTGAGAGGGAGGACCTTTTTGCAAAGTTAGGACATTTTGAAACGTTGGGAAATTTTTGTCACAACATTGTTAGAAAGTGAAGATGTTTTTAGAAAAGTAAAAACATTTTTGTACGATAAGACCTTTTGTTGTCCTTACTACTTCAAAGGGCTGTTTGAGGGTTTAGATTTGATTTAAGGGTTAGGGTTAAAATTCGATTTAATTTTGGGTTAAGGGCTGGGGAATATGTTTTGTAAATTATGGTCCTCAACGGTAAAAAAGTACAAATGTCTTTGCAGGACTGTGCGCATGGGGCTAACTGTGTGACGTTCATCTGTCCGCTGGTCAACATGAGAAACTCAGCGACTCTGACTGTCAGAGCCAGATTGTGGAACTCCACCATGATCGAGGTACAAACACTTTCATCACATTTTAAATCTAGGGTAGGTCATTTGTTTCAGAAGCAATTTTTGTTATTTTGGCTGCAGCAGCCTCAAGAGACTTCAACCTCTTCTCTCTCAGCTTTTCAGCACCACCTTTATGTTTTTCTCTCTTTTTTTATTTGTCATCTGGCGCCACTCCACTAGTTATCCATTTGATGTCACCACTTAACAGAGATGGGAAAGGGGCGGGGCCCAGGTAAAGTTAGAATCAGCTGGACCAACAGTAATTGGCTGGGAGAGGGAGGCTTACAGATGTAATACAGTGGGCAGTCAGCCACACTGGTGCGTAATCAAAGACGCCTCTCTCTCGGTCTTGTTTTTTTAATAATTTTGGCACTCTGTTTTTGCAGATGTGCTGTTAATGAAGGCGCTGAGCCCAAAGGCCGGGGAGGGGTTTAAAGACAGTTGTGTCAGCCCACCAGGAAAGTGCCCGGTCTGCCAGACGGCCAGTCCAGCCCTGCTGTGCAGTCATTGCACACGAAAATATGTTTTGGGGGAGGAGCTTTGGGGGGAGGCCTGAAGGGAGGGGGTGGGATTTTTTAATTTGGATACTTTCAAAATCTAGCTGCCTCTTGCTAGTTTCTCCAACGTTACCTACCCTAGCTTTAATTTAACTTTAACGTCATCTACTCTGCAACTGCACTGCATCATCATATTTAAATGAAAAGATTTTAAATATGAGCATTCTGTTGCTTGAAACAAGGACATTTATTTAATGGATTTTTACTTGATAAGATTTCTTTAAAGAAGTCAGGATGTCCACCAACCAGAAGTCATAAAATAAGATCAAAAAGTCTCTTCTTGTTTAGTGTAATTAATTCAGTCACAAGCCAATTAATACTCAGTACTACTTAAAATAAGATTTCAATTACTTAATAAGATCTGTGTTATTCCTGTCTCTAGATAATAACCCACACAGCCCTGGTGTTGAAATCACAACCTTAAAGTTGGGAGTCATGTGTGCTAACCACTAGGCCACCCTATCAACTGACATGTAGTGAGGTGGCTCTGGGGATAAACTGGAAGTTAGCCGGCTTGGCCAGTGGAAGTCTCTGGTGCGCATGCTCTATGGGCCGCAGTGGGCCATGCATTCATCGGGATAATTGGGGAAGTGGCTTTTTTGGCTTCATGGGCCACTAAGCAACTTTCATAGGAATGAACGGAGCCTAATAATACATCCGTGATCAGCATCTGTTGTACTTTGTGTTCTTGTTTATTACCACAAAGTACAACAGAAGCTAATCGTGAAAATATCACCTCTGATGACACAACAATGATGAAGTTACTTCAAAGGTAGTCCTTTATTCTCATGAAGTGTTTACATCATTCTGTCTGCGCCCGGCACATGTGTCATGATTACTGTAGATGTATGATGTGTGCTATTATGGTTTATAATATTTGTATTATCAGAGAAGCTGTTAGGTCTAATGATTATTCTGAGACTATAGTTTTGTATTGTATTACTGAATGGGGTGTAAATCATCTGAGGCACTATAGTTATCAATGCAATGTGACAGGTTAAAAACATGAATGAACTCTTGCGAATAAAAATCTAAACCTTCAAATTAGATATTTTATTCCAAAATAAAGTCATGCAAGCCAAAAGACTTAAACTTGAAATAAGATGTTTTTGACTTGAAACTTCAGAGGTTAAAATAAGTGTCAACAGTCCTGTAGCTGATATGTCCCGGTGTCCAGCTAAACATAACCCAAAATAAGATAAAATTGCTAATTAAGACAAGGCAAGTGACATTTACTTGAATTAAGTCAAACAGCCTTGCATAGTTAGCATTAGATAATCCAACCCACACTCAAAACAAGTCCAGCTAGATTTTAAATCTAAATATAAGAGTTTTTGGTTTTGTAGCACATTTCTTGTTTGGTTCAGTTTTCTTATAACCCCACTGAAACTCGAGCCGCTCGGCAGCGAACAGCAGCCAGACGCAGTCAGAGAGCAGCTGCTGAACATAGCGGAGCATCTAGCAGCTAAAGAGCCAGATGTTTCCCTCAGCAGCTGCTGGAGACCAAACACAGAGCTGACAGAGAGAAGACCGGACTGACGTCCATCAGGAGACACAGACACGCCTCCTGATGAAGCATCATGTGACTCTGACACGCCTCCTGATGAAGCGTCATGTGACTCTGCAGCTGCTGGAGGTGGAAATAAGCAGCTGGTTGCTAACATGTTAGCCACAACTACTTTATAATCTGATAGTATAGCAGGGCTGTGTTTGTGTTTTTCTGCTCTCTAGTGGCCAAATTTTAATTATTGCTTCTTTAAATCAGATCTTTCTGTGTGTGTTTTAGGACTACAGCGATGCGAGGAGTGTGTTGGTTCGAGTCCAGGCGACTCTGAAGCTGCAGACTAACAAACCGACCATCAACATGGAGTCTCACAGCACAGAGGTGCTTAACTGCTGCTAGCGTCCCCTAGAGGCAGCAGTGTTCATTACAGCCAGTATCTGAACAAACAACATGATGATGTATCTAGAGATGAAAGAAATCACCATCAATGTGTTTGCAGTTTGCTGTGTTGCCTCCTGAATCACAGTGTTCTTCTTCTGCAGATTGAGGTCCATATTTATCCAGAGCCGGGGCAGCAGGTGGACGCCAGCACCCCCCTGTGGATCATCCTGGTGTCTGTCCTGGCTGGAGTCTTACTGCTGGCTCTGATCTGCCTGCTGCTCTGGAAGGTAAACTGAGCTGTAACATGTATAGAGGCAGTCCACCAGATAACGACAGAAAACTCCATGTGAACGAAATACTTCTGGTTGTCACTGGTTGTAGTTTTAGGATCTCGTATGGTCCACAGAAGTGGGATTGTTTTTATGTTTTGCTTTCTCATCACCATAAAATCATTCATCTGTAAAGTCATCATCACCTCCTGTTGGTAAAGTGCCACTGTGTCGCCCCCTGCTGTTCAGTGTGGTTTCTTCAAGAGAGCCAGCACCAGAGAGCTGTACCAGGCAAAGACCCAGAAAGCCCACATGAAGAGCCAGCTGTCTGAGAACGAGAGGCTGGACGAGGAGCTCTGAGGCTGGGCAGACTGCTGCCAGAGAGCCCTGCTGTAAGGACCAGCTGCTGACTGACTGTTACTGACTGACTGATTAACTGAATGTTACTAACTGATTACTGACTGACTGTTACTGCCTGGTCACTGACTGTTTACTGACGGTTTTCTCTTCAGCTCTCAGTCAGTGATTGAGGGGCTTCACTTTGACGAACTTCTTTACTTCCTTCTTTCCAGCTGTTCTGACTCTTCCTGCATCTGATCAATCATCTCGTCAATAACTCTATTGATCTATATTAACCTGTGTTTGTATATCTTTCTCTGCTGATATCTGGTTGCCTTTCTACTATTATTACTTTAATGATTGATATATTGAAATTTGCTTGAGGTATTTTTGATTTACTGCATTAATATATCTTTATAACACAACCGTTATTCTGAGAATCCCCCCTCAGTCTGTCAGAAGAAGAAGTTCAGTGAGTCTGTTGAGAGCTGAACTTGTGTAAAAACTGGACTGACTTTGTGTTTGTAGAGAAGTTGGAGGTTTCTAGTGGATCTAGTGGACTTTATAGGCTACCAATGCTAACATGCTGATGTTTAGCAAGTATAATGTTCAACATGTTCATCATCTTAGCTTAGCATGTTAGCATGCTAACATTAGCTTATTAGCATCAACAGACAGACAGTCAGTCAGTCAGTGCGGCTAAAAGCACCAACAGTAGTGTATTTCCTCAGTGGGCTCAGATCACGACAGCAGACTGAGTCTCTGCTACGTTGCAGACTGACGGCTGTAGGCTGAATTCACACTGGATTCATTATTACTCTGACAGAGTGCGTTCACAATAATAATATAAACTTCCTGTTTACCTTCAACCTGTCGGCCGTCTCTACTTCCTGCTGCTGTGTTGGACATATGAGGTTTCTGTGTTTTGTCTGCAGTGTGGTTTCTTTGTGCGTCGGAGGGCGTGGCGGGCTGCGGCGTTCCACCAGGGGAGGATTATGGGTAAAGACAAGCAGCAGCAGCATACGGACGCTGACGGTTTCCTGATCCAAAACGACGTCTCCTCGTCCAGAAACAGGAAGTCACCCAAACACTGGGTCACCTCCTGGACTGAGACACACTGAGAAACCGACGGTATCCACGGAAACACATCCTGAACCGGACCAAACCAGACCAGCTGGACCGAACCAGACCAACACACTGCCCTTTAAAACCTGCTGGACTGTGTGTGTCTTAACCTGTTTAAACTCAGTTCAGTTTTTATTGAAATACGGAGATACAAGGTTTACAGCTGACAGCAGAGTTTATTCTGATTTAAATATTTCTCTTTGTAAACAACAGAAGGTGATTTATGTATATACGGAACATTTTGTTTATTATTTATCTGTATTTGGAATGTTTAGTTTTTAATGTGTTTTTATATGTGAACAGCATTTCCCAGCATCCTCCTGGCCTCTGAGTAAGATGAGATATAAAGAAATGAACAAATCAAACAGGAGGTTGTTCCTGTAATAACGTCCTGCGTGTTTCCTGATGCAGGACAGTCCAGACTCCATTTTGTCTGGTAGAAATGTGTTATTGTTATTTTGCGACATCAGGAGTCAATGTTTTATTCAGAGCGAATTATTCAACCAACTGTCTTCATATTAACATGTTTTGTCAGTTTTGACCGTCACTGTTGGAAAGTTTGGTGACCAACAGATTTAACGTCGACTGTGGATACGAACTGACCGCTCAAAATGAAGTGAAATCATCGGCGGGATGAAAATCAATCTCTTTCAGGTGCTGAAGGATCCTGTAACAAAAATACTTTGCTTTACGGCTCTTCTATAAAACTTTGTTTCCTTGTACGGCCTCTTTTTGTACGTGTTTATATAATTGTGATATTTCTGACGGCATTTGAAAGCAGCATCTGTTTGTGTGTAAAACCTTCAGTCTTGATTGTGTGGATGTGGTTTGTAATCACTGTGGTGACCTGTTTGTGTACGTTGATGATATTAAAGTATTTTTTGATAGTTTACTGGTCTGTACTTTACCTGCCATGATGCTTTCAGGGTCTGTCTGTTTTGTCTGTAAATCAGAGCTGTTGTGCTTCTGTGCTCTGTCTGAAGATGACAGTTCATGTTGCTGCTGGACTGATCAGTTCGGAGAAGAGACACGGCAAACAAGCGTCACCCAAAAGGGGTTTTCACTGTCTGATCCAATATGGCTGCTCGGCCTCTCCTAGACACGGTAGAGGTCTTCACTAGTCCACTCGGTTCCTATTAAATGAGACCCTTTCCGATTGGGTTTCTTTTCTGAAAAAGAATTTACGCACATAAGGTTTGGGTCTGTTGTGGATCGGGTGGATAAGTTTGGAGCTGTGAAGACCTTTAACAGAGGTGTGAGAGGAAGTTCATATTCCTGTTGAACTTTCCAGGGACTCCAGATGGTGCAGTTCACTTTGGTGGGACTGCAGTTGAACTGAGTACTATCAGTGCTAACTATGAGCTATCAGAGCATGTCAGCATTCTTTTCAAAGTGAATCAGTTTTGTTTGTCCACAGCCTGAACCAGGCGATCAGAATCTGTTTTTCAGACCCCACGCTCTGACTACAAAAACAACAGAACATGTTCAGGCTGAAGGTGCAACAAGTACTACAGTCCTGTCAGAACAACAACAGCTAATGTGATCTGAGTGGTTGGACATGATGCTGGTGACTGCTTGTTGAGCAGATCTCCTCGACACTCGAAGACCCTGCTGGGTGAGTCCTGATTTCAACCCCTTAATGTTTGTTTTCATCCTTTTGTTTTATGTCTTTTTTTTTATTTTGTAGCCTTGCTTGGGGCGAGCAGATGGGGAGTTAGCATATGAGAAAAGGGACAAGAGCTTGGTTGAAATCATGGGGGCCTCTGGGTTAGCAGGGGGTGCTGGTCCTGGTTATCCCCAGGAGGGAGGGTACTCAGGATATAGGAAGTAGGTACTCGAGGTATGGGGAATAACACTGGTAAGGGTGGGGGGCACTGAAGATATAGGGAATGGGTTGTACACAGGATATGGAGAGGTACTCAGGGTATGGGGAGCTACTCAAGATTGGTGGGGGGGTTACTTTGGGTATAGGGTGATCGTCAGGGTTCTGGGGTTTACACGAAGTATGAGGGGGTACTGAAAGACGACCCTAAAGATGAAGTTGGACAACACACAGTTGTGGAAATATTGGGGTGTAACGTTGTTCCAGTATTAAAAGTCGGAAGGGAACGGCATTCCTGCTCAGATAAATAAATTATAGGGAACTTATAGAAGTTCTTTGGCTGTAAACCTCTTAAAGCCCACCGGGTCGCCCACTTGAGCTAGTTCTAAGCTGCTTAGATGGAGCATACAAATGTAAATGTTTAAACTTTTGTCAATATGGACATGCTACGTTAGATCTTCATTAGATCAGTTAGATTCTCCACAATTCAATAGATCAGTTCATTTTTAATAACTACGGTAACCTTTGGCTTTCATCCTTTCTGAGGTAGGCTACTTCTCTCTCAATTCATTTCAAAGAGCTTTATTGGCATGAAAGTAAAAAATAAAAACAAATAGACAAAAACAGTAAAAAAAATTCTCTCTCTCTGCACGAGGTTGGCCTAGATGTGCTGTCTCTCGGAGCTAGATCAAATGAAGGATTCCTAATTGATATGTTATTTGATAGCCTAATTTTTATACTAGTAATATTCATGTTGGTTTGAATAAATAATTTGATAGCATTTCCTGTCTTTGCTGAGCAAGAGTTTTGTGTGAAAGGAATTAAAGGCCTGTCCCAAATATAGGCAGGTTGCGTTCAGTGATTGAAGCAAATAAAAGCCTGGGCTATTAATTGAAGTTTTACAGTATTTGCTGTCTTAGTCAGAATCAGACAAGGAGAGGTACGTTAGAGTGTCATCATCAAGTCTGATCCAAAAAAAACAATCAAGGGGAAATAATCAGGAGATCTCTGCAATCTTTGTAATGTTAAGTAGCTTCAATAAGAGATTTTTTGTAGCATGTTAATGAGTAACATCAGTACAAAAAAAACAGTCAAGCATTCAGCTCTTGATTTTAACAGAAAGAATCCTACCACCAATCCACCACTGTAACACGCAGCCTTGTCCCGACTTCAGGCCCTACAGACTGGAGGTCTGTTTGGTTAGCAGGGGGGTTCAGTACAGACCGCTCCTGCTTCATCTCAGACAGGTTTTGTTTCTCTGAACTGTTTTAAGGGATATCCTAGAAAAGGTTTCAGTCGTAGTCATCTGGACACTGTTTTCAGAATCAAGACGTTTCGGAAGTCATTCACAGTTGAGAATGACTTCCAGATGGGAGCCGAAACGTCTCGATTCTGAAAACAGTGTCCAAACGACTACGACTGAAACCTTTTCTAGGATAGAACGCTCCTGGACGAATGAGGGACGACACCGTCCTGTTTTAAGGGATGTTTGTTTAGTCTTTGTTTTGTTTTAATCTCAACTATCAATTCATTTCAAAAAGGCTGAAACACATCTTGAGGTTTCCTGATTGTGATGTGTATTAAACGATATATTGGGCATGACCTTTGATGTTTTATTAGCTGCTGTTAGCTCCGTGTCAGACAGCTACCTGGACCACGTGGGTCTTATCCTGTTTTTCCCTAAACCTTTTCCTGGAATCAGTTACAGCAGCAGGAGGTTGTTACCTCTCAAAGTTTTTATATTTAAGTTCTACTCTGACTTCCTCACGCTGTCTGCAGTTCTGATGTTGAGTAACTACCTATCAGAGGGAGATAAACACTTTCACACTTCTGACTTTAACAGTAAACATGTCCATGTTTGGTAGAAATGTTGAGATTAATTTAGCTTTGTCACAGCTTGACTGTTGGGTAACATCCTGAGAGCTCATATTGGATGATTCTGCACCTGACGATTAGTGTAGAGAGGTGGACTTTATGTCCGGTCACAAACCTGCAGTTAACATTCGCTGTTTTATTAACTGTAAAAACCAGACTGTACTATGCAGATATCAAAGAAAGAGAGAGTTTTAAAGAGGTTTTGCAGAATTGTCTGATATTACACATGAGAGCGCTGTCATGGGACTGACACTGCATACTATGACATGATAAGTTTGACTTGAGTATGAAAATGAAGGACAGATAAAAGGCTGTGTAAACAGCCATTTTCATACTGTAACAAAGTCTTTTGTTAGAATTTCAACCCACTCAAATCCTCACACCCAACGAATCCTTTATTTCTGAAAACTCATCATATTACAACTAATGATATTAATGTTTTCCAAATATGTGCTTTTAAACACAAGAATAAGCCCTCTGAGACATTTTCCTCCTCTTGCACGTAAACTTTTAAACAGAACTCAAACTCATGTTGGGTTAAAAAATAGAACAGATCTCTGCCTCCGATCTGCCGTCTTTGGAAACTTTGGGATCTCCACTAGAAGTTTAAATAAAGTTCTGTTCGATTGAACATGAGGTTAAATGGCCACTGATGAGAACTGAGACTGAAATGAACAGTTTAACCCTGAATGTTTCTACCTGACAGACGATCAGAGCAGATAAACCGTCACTTTGCATGTAGCCGACAGCAGCTACTCTCAGACAGCATTTCCATATTTAGTCAAATGTTGGAAATATTGCACTTTCATGGTTTGCATGAGGAAGCGTGAGTATATAAGCAGCGGTGAGTTTGTGGAAGCAGCGATCAGCTGCTGGAGACTCTGCAGACACACAAACCACAGGTAACTCTTCTTCTTCTTCTTCTATCGCACTGATGACCAACACAGGTAACTCTTCTTCTTCTTCTTCTGTCGCACTGATGACCAACACAGGTAACTCTTCTTCTTCTTCTTCTTCTGTCGCACTGATGACCAACACAGGTAACTCTTCTTCTTCTTCTTCTGTCGCACTGATGACCAACACAGGTAACTCTTCTTCTTCTTCTTCTTCTTCTTCTTCTTCTTCTGTCGCACTGATGACCAACACAGGTAACTCTTCTTCTTCTTCTTCTGTCGCACTGATGACCAACACAGGTAACTCTTCTTCTTCTTCTTCTTCTTCTTCTTCTTCTTCTTCTGTCGCACTGATGACCAACACAGGTAACTCTTCTTCTTCTTCTTCTGTCGCACTGATGACCAACACAGGTAACTCTTCTTCTTCTTCTTCTGTCGCACTGATGACCAACACAGGTAACTCTTCTTCTTCTTCTTCTTCTGTCGCACTGATGACCAACACAGGTAACTCTTCTTCTTCTTCTTCTGTCGCACTGATGACCAACACAGGTAACTCTTCTTCTTCTTCTTCTTCTTCTTCTTCTTCTGTCGCACTGATGACCAACACAGGTAACTCTTCTTCTTCTTCTTCTGTCGCACTGATGACCAACACAGGTAACTCTTCTTCTTCTTCTTCTTCTTCTTCTTCTTCTTCTTCTTCTGTCGCACTGATGACCAACACAGGTAACTCTTCTTCTTCTTCTTCTATCGCACTGATGACCAACACAGGTAACTCTTCTCCTTCTTCTTCTTCTGTCGCACTGATGACCAACACAGGTAACTCTTCTTCTTCTTCTTCTTCTTCTTCTTCTTCTTCTGTCGCACTGATGACCAACACAGGTAACTCTTCTTCTTCTTCTTCTTCTTCTTCTTCTTCTTCTTCTTCTTCTTCTTCTGTGACCAACACAGGTAACTCTTCTTCTTCTTCTTCTGTCGCACTGATGACCAACACAGGTAACTCTTCTTCTTCTTCTTCTTCTTCTTCTTCTTCTGTCGCACTGATGACCAACACAGGTAACTTCTTCTTCTTCTTCTGTCTTCTTCTTCTTCTTCTTCTTCTTCTGTGTCGCACTGATGACCAAACTCTTCTTCTTCTTCTTCTTCTTCTTCTTCTGTCGCACTGATGACCAACACAGGTAACTCTTCTTCTTCTTCTTCTGTCGCACTGATGACCAACACAGGTAACTCTTCTTCTTCTTCTTCTTCTTCTTCTTCTGTCGCACTGATGACCAACACAGGTAACTCTTCTTCTTCTTCTTCTTCTTCTTCTGTCTTTGATGACCCAACACAGGTAACTCTTCTTCTTCTTCTTCTTCTTCTTCTTCTTCTTCTGTCTTCTTCTTCTTCTTCTGTCGCACTGATGACCAACACAGGTAACTCTTCTTCTTCTTCTTCTTCTTCTTCTGTCGCACTGATGACCAACACAGGTAACTCTTCTTCTTCTTCTTCTTCTTCTTCTTCTGTCGCACTGATGACCAACACAGGTAACTCTTCTTCTTCTTCTTCTGTCGCACTGATGACTAACACAGGTAACTCTTCTTCTTCTTCTTCTTCTTCTTCTGTCGCACTGATGACTAACACAGGTAACTCTTCTTCTTGTTGTAAAAGTTGGACCCTCTCACAGTATCACTTCTGTTAATACATCCATGCTCCTGATTAGCTGTTGCCTAGCAGCAGCTAATGACAGAAGCTCAGAACTGTAAGTGATGATGTCGTAGTTATGTGTGCAAATGAACGAGTGATACGTTCAGTTTCGTTTGAACGTTCTGATTGATTTTGATGATTGAACCTTTTAGTGTGTTTGTGTCCCTGATGTTGAACATGTCAGACTGTCTCTTCCTCCTCCTCCTCCTCCTCCTCTTCTTCTTGTGTTTCAGGTTTTTGCGTCACGATGACTTCCTGCGTGTTGTCCCTCTTCTTCTTGGTCTCCTTGTGTTTCTCCGTCAGCGCCGTCGATCCCACCGGCCTCAGAGTGCGAATCACTAACCAATCGCTGGATGTCTGTAAGATCTGCACGCTGTAAAAAATACGTCGATTAAACACTGAAATCTAATAATGAACTTTTAGACCAGAAATATTTGTAGCATTTTCATTTCCAGTTTCAAACAACATTTACTGGAATATGAGGATCATTGCCTCCAACTCTAACAGTCTAACAGTAAAACTGACGAAGCTTGAACTCTTCGTCGGCACTGATCTTCTTCGTCGTCGTACTGTGTTTTCAGTGAAAGGTGTTGGTCTGGAGTTTTTGAAGGAGCTGGAGAACAAACGTTCTGACTTCTCGTTCCAGTGGAAAGCCCTGAAGTGCAGCATCAAAGGGTAAAATATCATTAATATTAATATTATAAAGTGTTTCTCTTTAAATTCTCCTTTTTAAAATTATTTCTTTATTCTTTTAATTCAATTTGTTTTTGGTTTTTTGTTTTGTTTTTAATTATCCTCTTCCCCCTCCCCCTCCCCTTCCTCTCCTCCTCCTCTTCCTCCTCCCCTCCCCTTCCTCTTCCCCCTCCCCCTCCCCCTCCCCTTCCTCTCCTCCTCCTCTTCCTCCTCCCCTCCCCTTCCTCCTCTCCTCCTCCCCCTCCCCTTCCTCTCCTCCTCCTCTCCTCCTCCCCCTCCCCTTCCTCTTCTCCTCCTCTTCCTCCTCCCCTCCCCTTCCTCTCCTCCTCCTCCCCTCCTCCCCCCTCCCTTCCTCTCCTCCTCCTCTTCCTCCTCCCCTCCCCTCCTCCTCTCCTCCTCCCCCCTCCCTTCCTCTCCTCCTCCTCTCCTCCTCCCCTCCCCTCCTCTTCTCCTCCTCTTCCTCCTCCCCTCCCCTTCCTCTCCTCCTCCTCCCCTCCTCCCCTCCTCCCTTCCTCTTCTCCTCCTCTCCTCCTCTTCCTCCTCCCTCCCCTTCCTCTTCTCCTCCTCCCCTCCTCCCCCCTCTCCCTTCCTCTTCTCCTCCTCTTCCTCCTCCCCCTCCCCTTCCTCTCCTCCTCCTCTTCCTCCTCCCCTCCCCTTCCTCTTCTCCTCCTCTTCCTCCTCCCCCTTCCTCTTCTCTCTTCTCCTCTCCTCCTCTTCCTCCCCCTCCTCCCCTCCCCCTCTCCTCCCTCCTCTTCCTCTTCTCCTCCCCTCCTCCTCTCTCTCCTCCTTCCTCTCTCTCCTCCTCCTCCTCCTCCCCTCCCCCCTCCTCCTCCTCCCCCTCTCCTCCTCCTCCTCCCCCTCCTCCCCTCCCTCCTCCTTCCTCTTCTCCTCCTCTTCCTCTTCTCCTCCCCCTCTCCTCCCCTTCCTCTTCTCCTCCTCTTCCTCCTCCCCCTCCCCTTCCTCTTCTCCCCCCCTCTCCTCTTCTTCCTCCCCTCCTCCTCCCCCCTCCTCCTCCTCCTTCCTCTTCTCCTCCTCCCCTCCTCCCCTCCCCTCCTCTTCTCCTCCTCCTCCTCCTCCTCCTCCTCCTCCTCCTCCTCCTCCTCCTCCCTCTTCTCCTCCCCCTCCTCCCCTCCTCCTCCCCCCCCTTCCTCTTCTCTTCCCCTCCCCTCCTCCTCCTCCTCCTCTCCTCCTCCTCCTCCTCCCCTCCTCCTCCTCCTCCTCCTCCTCCTCCTCCTCCTCTTCTCCTCCTCTCCTCCCCCTCCTCCTCCTCCTCCTCCTCCTCCTCCTCTCTCTCTCTCCTCCTCCTCCTCCTCCTCCTCCTCCTCCCCTCCTCCTCCTCTCCTCTCTCCTCCTCCTCTTCCTCCTCCTCCTCCCCTCCTCCTCCTCCCCCTCCCTCTCCTCCTCCTCCCCTTCCTCTTCTCCTCCCCCTCCTTCCTCTTCTCCTCCCCCTCCTCCTCCTCCTCCCTTCCTCTTCTCCTCCCCCTCCCTTCCTCTCCTCTCCTCCTCTTCCTCCCCTCCCTCCTCCTCCCCTCCTCCCCTCCCCCTCCTCTTCTCCTCCCCTCCCCTTCCCCTCCTCCCCCCTCCCCTTCCTCTTCTCCTCCTCTTCCTCCCCTCCCTCCTCCCCTCCTCCCCCTCCCCTCCCCTTCTCCTCCTCCTCCCTCCTCCCCTCCTCCTCCTCCTCCTCCCCTCTCCCTTCCTCTTCTCCTCCCCCTCCTCTTCAGGTTGACCCTGACTCGTATAACAGTGAATCCAGCTCAGGTTGTTCTCAGTTTCCAGCAGAATTCAGGTCTCCAGTTTGAAATCCAGAACCTGGTCTTCACCGGAGATCTGGAGCGAGAGATCAACCTGTGTTTGTGGGGAGAATTCAAGTTCGTATAAACCCACAGATAGTGATAAAGTTTTTACACAGTTTGTATTTGACACACACAGAACCGTGTTGATGTGTTTCCTGACGCAGCATTAACAGTGGAAGGACGGCCTTCGGAGGAGCCGGCGTGAGCGCCAGGATCGCAGTGACACTGAACCGGAACCAACAAGGACGTCTGAGTGTCCAGATGCCGACCTGTGAATTCAGAGCTGATAACATCGTCTCCGGGTCCACCGGCATAGTGGGGTAACACGAGACTAAGACCAGGTCTAGATTAAGACTAGGTTCACTGCTGGTGTTCGCTGCTCTGTTTGGGTTATGATGAATCAGGTTCACAGTCTGTAGCGAGCCAGAGCTGCAGGCCGGGTCAGTCCCAAGTTAGACCAGACTGCATGTCCCCATACTGAAAAGCTGTAATATCATCGACCTGATGGTGGGAACATGAACGATGAAGTTTCATCACAGTCCGACAGCTGATGGGCCGTCACATTAACACCAGATGCTCAGTGACATCATCAGCTGGTAGATCTGCTGTCGCTTCTGCTGCAACATCAGCTGTTATTGATCATTGACTGATGTGATTTTCTTGTTTTCCTTCAGGCGTGCATTGGACTTACTCATTCGAGTTTTCCAGAACTACTTCACCACCCAGGTTTGTTCCACCTTCAGTCTTTAACACAACTAAACCAGGTCTGTGAGTCTGCGTGAGTCTGCATCAAGCAGCAACTCCCGGGTCTCAGAAGCCTTAAACCCGCATTTCTAATGGCCAGCCGGGTGCGACTCCATTTAGAGTAAAACAGACGATAAAGCCAGGTATGCTTTAGGGCGGGGCTACCTTGTGATGGACAAGTTGCTACCACGGCGACCCTCAATCAGGATAGAGGCGATGCGTTTCCACTGCACTGTGTACATTTAACTAGCCGTGGGGAACATGTATATAACGTGTACGTTGAGTTTTTAGTTTGGCTCATGTCCCAGCCGCTAACATGGAGGGGGTGGGGTTCATGACCTGTACTGCAGCCCGCCACCAGGGGGCGATCCAGATGTTCTGGCTTTCGGGGTGCAGTCATGTCGTCCATCTCAATTCACTTTTATTTATATAGCACCAATTCATAACAGAAGTTATCTCACTGCACTTTTGCACTATTATTTACAGAGACCCAACAAATCCCACCATAAGCAAGCACTTGGCCACAGCGGCAAGGAAAAACTTCCTTTAAGAGGCAGAAACCTTCATATACAGATTATTTTTATTTCAACTGTCCATCATGAGTCTGACAGTTACAGAAGAGAGATGATGAATCTGTTTCAGAGCGATGAGACCAGTGATGTGATTGGCTGAGAGTCTGTCTGTCTGTCTGTCTGCAGATCTGTCCTGCTGTTCAGACGTATGTCGTTCCTAAAGTTAACTCCATGTTGGAGAGCTTCACCATGGTGACGCCTCTGTACGAAGACCTCGGCATCAACGTCGACTACTCTCTGAGCGGAGACGTCGCAGTGACCTCCAACAGCCTCGATGTTCCTTTCAAAGTGAGAAACAAACCGCTCATACTGATCTAAACACAACCTGCTGCCTGCACACCGGGAGAAGAAACCCGGTGTGCAGCATCACTGAACATCATTAAAAAGCCGCTGTTTATAAACTAACTATACTGTAATAAACTGTGTGTTTCAGGGCCTGGTGTTCAGGCAGGGCGAGACTGTCGATGCTGGATCAATAAGAAAAGGTGCCGATCCAGTTTTCAGAGAAAGTAACCTGATGGCTTATGTGGGCGTCTCAGAGTTCTTCTTCAACAGCGCCATCATGTCGTTCTACAGCACAGGAACCATGGTTCAGGTTGAACAGGTGAACAACCAAAAACCACCTGACACACCACCACAATCTGACATGATTCACCAACATGAGCCACACAGCTCGACTACTCCAGGCTTTTACTCTGAAAGTCCCAACCAGTAATGTTTTTGACTGTATAAAATATTTTGGTTAAATCAAATCATTTAGTGTTTCTCAGCTGATCCTTATGATATGAACGTCCTCTGTTCTCCTCTCCAGGTGACACATCAAGCTGCGAAGGCTGCTCTGAAAGCTCTGCAGCTCTTTAGGGTAAGAACAAAAGCAACAACCTGTTTCTGTTAGACGTCATCAAAAGAGGACATGTGAAACTAGTGCTTCATTTCCAGTAACTAGTTCAGAAAGTTTTTTGTTAGTTGAGGTGATTTTGTGTCACAGACATTTGATGTTCCACAAGGAGGCGTTTTGGGCCCTCTTCTATTTTCTTTATATATGTTGGAAACATGATGTCAGATATCACTTTACGCAGATGATACACAATTATCTGTTTCTGCAGACGACTCCAGCTCTCATTACCTGTCTCACTGATATCAGTGTCTGAAAGATTTAAAGTATTTTAAAACTAAATGAGGTGAAGCTGCAGTCAGTGTCACAGTTTTTTTCATTTTAGGATCATCACCTTTAACTCAGAATGATGCTGAAATGCTGATACATGCTTTTATTAAAGCATCATTAAAAAGCCGCTGTTTACTTACTTACGTTACTGCCACTTCAATATTACAGCTGATTCAGAACGCTTAACCTGCAATTTCATACGTCAGCGACTGCGTTTCAGTCGACGTTCCTCTGCTGAGGCTGCTTTCTTTCATTTGTTTTGGCCGTGAACTATGGATCCTCCTCCTTCCTGATCACAGAACAACAAAAACATAATAACGGCTTTTAATTTGGGTTTTATTCTTTTACTGTTTCAGGGTTTTTGGTAATTTTTCATGCTGAACATTGTTTCTAAACGTGATTTGTGAAAATAAAGTTTATTATTATTAATAATAATAAACACAGTGGTTCATAAAGCTCACTGTCCTCTTTACAAAAAGTGGATAAAAATGTTTTCTTACAAAATCTTGATATTACCTAATTAGATAGGTTATGTATGTATATATATTAGTCTTGGGCAGTATCTATTTTTTCATGCCTTTATACCGTCCTGACATTTCAACGTCTTTGATTAGTTTTCCTATAATATCGTCTCCTGACACCAGATCCTGATGAAACCGTTTCTCTGCTTGTGTTTGCAGCCTCAGCTCCTGGTTCAGGTTCAGGAAAGTTGGAGGTCTTTATGGGTAAATATTGAAAAAGTCAACGCTGACTTGAAGCATGAGACAATACTGAACCACCATCTTTCCTGAACCTGAACTAAAACCTAACAGGTGGGACTCAGGAGCTGAACCCTGACCTCTGACCTGTGTGCTGTACATAAATGTAGCTTCCTAGAATCTATGGAAACACTGCAGAGGAACATAATCCAGGCAGGAATAACATTCCCCTAAAACATAACTGGGAAAACAAATTAGACGCTTCTGAACTGAGTTTCTACGAGACGTGTTGCTAGTTTTACTGTTGCTGTTGGTTTTCCTCCTCTCCTGTTATTACTAATGCTGTGTTTCCATAGCAACCGTCGCGGCTGAGGGATCCTCTCTCAGCTGAACTGCAAGTCACCGAGGCGCCCAGCATCAGCATCAGTGAGAGGGATGGACTGACTGTCAATGCCAGAGCCAGAGTCCAAGTGTTCGCAGTGCCGGCTCAAAGGCAGCAGGAGCAGCTCCTCTCTGTGTCAGCGGTAAACACAAACACACAAACACAACCAGACTACCGACGCCGCCCTCTCACTCATGTGAACGAGACCAGTCCGTCAAAAACGTTGAACCAGACTCAACTTCTGCGACGTCATCCGGTGCGTCCACATACATGCAAGCTCACCAGCTGCCCGCCAGATGACTCTGTAACTCCGTACTCGGACTGTTTACCTCACTATTGTGGAGACGGGAGATAATAAAACAAAATGATTTTCAATGAGAGATCGTTCTGGATCTTTCATAATCAGATTTCATTGTCTCACCTGTACCTGAAACCACACACAGCCTGTGTTCAGACAGAGCGTGAATTTTAGAGGCAGTGTGATTGCAGACGAAGTCAACGGACATAAAGTCACTCGAGGCTGCGAAAATTAACGGACATGCACAAGTTGAAAATGTGCGTATCCTGGGTGTTTGTGAATCTGCCTCATAACCTTACAGGAAAGGAAACAGGAAACAGGAGAGAGACTGGAGGGAAACAACCACAGACTGTTTATAAAGATGGACGACATGTCAGCTCCCCAAAAATTAAGCCAGAACATCTGGATCGCCCCCTGGTGGCGGGCTGCAGTACAGGTCATAAGCCCCGCCCCCTCCACGTTAGCGTATGGGACACGAGCCAAACTAAAAACTCAAAGTACGTCACATAAACTTTTCCCAAAGATGGTTTCTGTCAGTTTAGCTTGTTCTCATCACGCTGATGTTTGTTCAAGTGTTCGTTTCTCTGATACATTTGTTTTTAATTAGTTATCTGATGCTATAAAAAGGGGGCTTCACGTGATGATTGACAGGCGAGCTCTGCTCGCGATTGGGTCGGCCAGTTGTGTGGGCGGGACCTTGATAACACGGCGCCAACCCCGATAACTACTGCGCAGACTCTGGCTCCAAATGACGTCACCAGCACAAGATGGCAGCTCCCGTATCCGGGTACTTGGGCTTCATTTAGCCCAGCGGACGTGGAGACGCGTCGGCCATCTTTATATACAGTCTGCGGGTGAAACAACAGAAAATCTGAGTTTTTGTACAGTGTATGTACGGCCTCACCTACCTGACAGTCACTTTGCAGACTGACGCAGGACCAGCCTGGTGACGCACAGACTAGCTACCAGGTGGGCGGGACTATCCTCCCAGTCTGCCAGTCAGGTATTTCTTCTTTTCTTCTTCTTCTGCAACCAAATAATGAAACTGTCTCTGTCTCCTCCAGACGTGTACGGTTAATATGAAGGTCGCTATCCAAGGAAACTATCTGACTCTCCCTTCAGACAACGTCAGGTAAGCACACACACACACACGCAATAGCAAAGTATAGCAGAGTGTATCCCATTAGCATTCATGCTAAGCTAAACTTGTTTTTATCTTTTCAGCTGTAAAATCATTACTAAAAATGAGATCAGAGACTTTATGGTAAGAACCTGTCTGTCTGTCTGTCTGTCTGTAATAACAGTAATGATGATCAAGGTGTGTCCTGTGTTTCTGTGCAGGTGAAACCTTTAAATTCGTTTCTGACAGATAAGCTGAGGGGCTTCCTGCGTGGTGAGCACCGACACACTGAACCACACACTCACCTGTCAGACGTGAACCTCTGATGGTGATTTAACACGTCGGTCTCGGTCTGAAGTCACGAATGACGTCAACAAAAACTGAACAGTTGTATTGGACGGCATTAGACTGTACAGGTGTTGAAGTGGACGCTGTAACAGGTGACCTGGTGCAGAGCTAGTGATTCACTAAATCAGGTTGCACCATTAAAATGTAACAAATGTCTCAGCTAAAGACTTTAGTCGTGTAAATCTGTTGCTAGGAAACATCTGTAGCGCCGTCCAATCAGGAGCATCAGCCATGTAAACAGGAAGTCACTGCAGCATCACAAGCTGTAATAACGCCAAATGATAAGTTAACGTTTGTTTCCTTTTTTTTTTTTTCTATCTGCATTAATGTAGAAATCTGTGTGTTCAGCGTGAGCGGGAAATATCAGGTTAAGCTAACCGACAGTATTTGGTCATTTAGTTTCATTATTAGCATCATGTTTTGTAATCTGAGGTGTTTGTGAAACGTAATTTAAAGTCTTTCATTAAAACAGCATTTAGATCAAGAGTCAGGCCAGATACGTCAACATTAACTCTTTAACTTTACATCTATTAGCATGCTAACATTAGCTTTGTCAGTTAGCTAATTCAGTTAACTAACAGTATGACGGTGTCGTCCCTCATTCGTCCAGGAGTGCTCCATCGTAGAAAAGGTTTCTGTCATCTGGACGCTGTTTTCAGAATCAAGACGTTTCGGCTCCCATCCGGAAGTCATCCTCAATTGTGAAAATGGTCTGAGAACTCAGAAATTTAAGCTACTCTGTGTTGCTTAAGCCCCGCCCTCAGGAAGGAGTCTACCTGAGTATCTGTTGACTTCATCAGCACAGACGACACGCTAACTCGGGATTGCAGAGCACCCTACAAACCGCACATTTGAAGACAGCGAGGTGAAGATTCTAAGTAGAGAGAAGAGTTGGTTTGAAAGAGGAGTCAAAGAAGCCATTTTTGTGAAAAAAGAAAACCCCTCTTTGAACAGAAATGGTGGTCTGAGATTCAATCTGCCCAAAGTTTACCACAGTGTATTAACACCGTGGTCAAGCCAATCACATGCTAATCAGGTTCTTAACAGTGATGAGGGAGGTGCAGCCAGAAAACAATAGGCCTGATTACTGATTACTGGGCCATCATGGAAACTATTAGGTCAGTTTCAGGTGAAACTAGCTAATCAACAGACACTCAGGTAGACTCCTCCCTGAGGGCGGGGCTTAAGCAACACAGAGTAGCTTAAATTTCTGAGTTCTCAGACCATTTTCACAATTGAGAATGACTTCCGGATGGGAGCCGAAACGTCTTGATTCTGAAAACAGCGTCCAGACGACTGCGACTGAAACCTTTTCTACGATAACTAACAGTATGTTACACCTGGCTAAACAAGGCAAAGCTCAATGTCCCACTTTCACTGAACGCACCCTTCACAATCTGACTTCATACATTTAAAGTCACGTACAGCTGATCGTTTCACTTTAAACTGTTTTAAACTGAATTATATTGTGTGTGTGTGTGTGTGTGTGTGTAGGCGTGTTTCTTAAAGGAGCAAAGATTCCTCTGCCTGAAGAAGTCGGTTTCACTCAGGGAAAGATCGACTATCATGATGTGAGTCCGTCTACACTGAAAACTCTGCTTCACTATATTAAATACTGATAAACCAGCAGTTCGATCAGTGACAGCTTGTTGTTGGCGCTCACATGATGTTTACACTGTCAACAGTTAATCATTATGTTCTGAACTGAACTCATATATATTCCTAATATACTAAATATGTTCTATATATTCCAGATGCTACAACCTACTGAATGCTATAATATCAAGAAACTATTGCTAATTCACTTAAATACACTTATGGCATAGTAAAGTAGCATTTAATACCTTTTTCTGCTATACTTTATTAAATATTACTATAGTATAATAAAGTCTACTCAACTCTATTATATACTATAGTATAAAATACTATCAATTATTACAATTCTATTATAAATAGCATGAAATTATTAGCGCCCTCCCTATAAGCCCAGATATAAAAGCTTACAGGCTGTAACGGTCTTGCATGTAGCAGAGGCCTGTATTCATTTAGATCTATAACTTGTTTAACGCAGCTGATTAGCAGTGATGTTATTAGCCCAGGACGCGAGTTAGCAGAATGAAAAGCAGCGGAGGAGGAGCCATCTTGTGTCCAACAGTTCATCTTTTGAAATGAACAATGAATACTCAGATTCTGAATTGTTCCGCGAGGGAGGAGATTTCATTTTTAATCAAAGTAAAAAACACTTCAGACAACTTATTCAAAGAACAGCATGTTTATATATTACAACATGTATGGAAGTGACCCGTAAATACAACAAAACAACTATGCTAATGTACAAAATCCATAAAAACACACTAAATACTTGTTTACTACCACAGTCCTGATGTATTATATTTAACTTACTACAGTCTCCAATATTCCTGTTTTCACAAACGAACCTTTATCCTGCATTATGAGCCGTCACCTGTCTGCCCAGTAACTTCCTCTGTACTTCCTGACCGCTAACACGCTAACACGCCGCTGCTTCCTGACCCGTGTTGTGTGCAGGGCTTCCTGGTGGTCGGGGGGACCCTGAACGTGACACCAGCTGGGGGGAAGACGTTGCTGCAGAATTTCGGCTAGATGAACGGCGGTCAACATCTGTACAGCTGGACGAGAAGCGCCTCCTTCATCTTCACACGCCGCTGCATTTATTCAGTGTGAAACACTGAGTTAATGTCCGCTGGTTTCTGCTGCTTTCTGTACAATAAACAGCTTCAGCATCGTCACGGTTCGTGTTTTCCATTCATTAAGTTCAGTTAGCAAAACATTAATATGAAGCTGTCACAGCGACCCCTGCTGATGATTCCCATGATGCACCACTGTTGACTGCTCACAATCCTCTATGATACAGTCAGATCCCACTCTTCATCCTCGTCCTCCTCCTCAGGAGCAAACTCCCTCACCTGAGAGACAGAGGTCGGTGCTGACTGTTAACTGTCACTGTACGCAGACTGACTACAGAACCCCGGCCAGTGCGGGAACAGGTGAGCTTACCTGGAGGACTCCTTCAGTCTGCTCAGGCAGGAGCTGATCTGAGGTCTGCTTCACCTCCACCATCACTTTACCGTTACCTACAGAGACGGTCGACGTCAGTGACAAAACACTTATCTTTGCTCAGCTCCAGCAGTTACAGTATCTCACCTAGCAGTATGAGCAGCACCGCAGCGAAGGCCTGGACCAGAGCTTTCTCTCTGACCCCCCTCTGCAGCTTACAGCGTTTCTGTAGCAGAACATCTGGACCTGCACCGACAACAACATCTGTCTTTAGTTATACACACACACACACACACGTGTAATATATATGTCATTAACACTGTGATGACCCCGCCCCTCCCCGCTCCGCCCAGCCCCTCCCCGCTCTGCCCAGCCCCGCTCCGCCCCTCCCCGCTCCGCCCAGCCCCTCCCGGCTCCGCCCAGCCCTCAGCTATAGCAGCGGTTCTGGCTCGCTCTCCTCCCAGCTAACGGGGTCTTACTAGATTTGCTTTTGACCTTAACCGCTGCCTACACCACACCTGCACTCAGCGATTTCCAGGTTTCTTTGTATTTTGGGGCAAAGTTAAATGTTGGTTAAATCCATAATGATCTGCGTGGTCTCCCTTGCTTCGTCTGGACTTCGCAGGTCCGTGACCTGGAGCCTCCGAGCTGACTGCGTTTTACAAGCAGAGACGTGACGATGTGGTTTAATGTTCGCTGTTCGTCATTCTGTTCATTTATACCGTCTTTATTTTCTTTGATTCTGTCAATAAAGCATTTACTGAGATATTATCTCTGACGGCAGTTTACTTTCTTTAAACAAATGTGAAAGGTCTCCTCCTCACCTGTGCAGGTGAAGCTGTCCTCCACCACTGCTGCTGCTCTGGTCGTCTGTCCGTGATGAGGGAAGGAGAGCTGCAGCAGACAGCCGAACCTCAGCCTCCTCCTTCTGCCTCCACCCTCCTCCTCCTCCTCCTCCTCCTCCTCGTCGCTGAGCTCCTTCAGCTGAGGAGGACGGACACAGACAGGAAGTCACCTGCTCTCACACTTACTCACCTGTATGTAAAGGTGTAAACTCTGTGTTTCTCACTGTGATGATGTCAGAGGTCCAGCCGTCGAATCCCAGGCAGTGATTGGCCAGTTCCAGGCAGCGGGCGTGGCTCAGAGGTCTGCTGCTGTCAGACAGGAAGTGAGGAGTCTGTTTGGAGCTCAGCCTCACCTGAACACACACACACGATCAGCTGGTTACCATAGCAACACCTCTTGTTTTTCTTTCTTCTTCGACTGATCTGAAAACTGGAGATACAAGGTTTTTAAACCTGTTCGCACACAGACCTCAGAGCAGTTTTCTGGTATCAGGTATCTGCAGGAGACATCAGGTGCTCTTAGCTTTAGCTGTAAACTTTAGAAACATAATTTTTTATTATAACGATGACGAATGGGGTTTTGCTGTCCGCCATTTCTAAAAAAAAAAAACAACAATAAATCAATGTGTTCTTTGATCTAGGGGCGGTGACAGCTCTTTGAATGTTGGCGGCGAAGAAATAAATTGTCAGTAAAAATATGTATATTTATTTATTGCCCACTGTTTGCATGTAAGATTAATATTATCCGTTATCGGCTCTGAAATCCCATAAAAGTGCATCTCTAATGAGAAGCGGTCATCGAACAGCAGCCGGATCAGCCAGGACCGGTTTCACAGGTAAACACACCTGTGGCCCCTGAGCCTCATGTTGAACCACAGTGACTGAACGCTGCCACCTTCTGCTCAACAACACAAACTACACCTCCTGTAACCACACACTGCAGAGCCTGCGATACGCTACAGTAGAAGAAGAAGAAGTCCATGTGTTGAAAGCCTGTGAGGGGATGACCTTGAGGGGAGAGCTCTGGAACAGCGAGCGCCCGTCAGTCTGCCGTTGTGCCTTTGAGGCCTGAGCAGCAGAGTAGAACTTGATGAGGGCGTAGAAGCCGGGCGGGTTGAGCGGAGCGTTAGGACACACCTTCAGCAGGTAGAGCGGCCCGAAGGACGAGAACACGGCGTCCAACCCGTCCTGAAGAGCAACACAGAGCTGTTACTGTCTGATGGAAACATCCTCTCAAAACATTAAATATTAAACTTTTTCTTTATATCTCGTCACTCACTGTGTTTTATTTCTCTTGTTGTGAAGCACTTTGTTTTGATAAGTGCTCTATAAATAAAGTTTTATTATTATTTATTAAAAACGCTGATTTTTGAATGGAGTTTGGCACGATATTCTCTCTGCACATGATGTCACCTTGACGGATTTTGATATTTGGCCATAGGCGGCGCTAGAGGCCAGGAATGGGGACGCTAAATACCAGGGGTCCACCGTGGGTCCACCGGGGGCCCACCGGTGCTGCCAGTCCGACTCTGGCTTACGAATAAGACAGCGCCAGTTCATAACAGAAGCTCTCACTGCACGTTTCCTGGACCGAACTCTTTCTAACGTTATTTACATTCTTCACACAGATTAACATTCAGTTTGCTGTTCCGGGTCATCCGCCTCCTGGCCCTGACCCCACGGAGGAAAAGTGTGTCGTACTGATGTGCGAGTGTTTCTTTAACGGTCAGAGCGGCTGCCGTCAGTCTTTTTAAGCAGCAAAACTAAAAACTGCAGTTATGAACTCGACAGGACAGAAAGTCTCCAGAGGAAACTCCTGGAATCAGCAGGACGGCGGCTTCCCTCCGGTTTCACCGAGAACCCGGACTGTGACGGACACAGGACATCAACTAACGTCAGATCCTGACGATCCGTCGGCGTGTCGGAGGCTCATAACCAATAAAGTTACCTGTGGCTCGTGCCTGAATGCGCACAGCGTCACCCAGTTTCACCCGCAGCCCACCTGCTGCTAATCACACTGTTTATTCTGAAAAATTATCTGAATTTTGTAGGTTAATTTTTATTTTATTTTAAATTTTTTCACGGATAATTTTGCCTCTAAATAGCGCCGCCTACGTACTCGCTGCTGCAGACACAGTTCAGTCTGTACTACAACGTACTGAGGTTTGACCCCCAGGTGGACTCACTCAGACCTGACCCCCAGGTGGACTCACGTAGATTTGAGCCTCAGTGTGAGACGGCTGGATGTCCCACACAAACAGAGTCTTATTATTCTCCACAGGAACCTTGAACTCCAGGACGTCCACCTCCATCTCGCCTGCAGAAGACAGACAGAAGAACAGAAAAGTCCCCTCGGCCGGTGAGCAACCTGCACCAAACGTGCCTCAAAAATCCTCTAATTAAAAGTTTGTTCTCGTCAGCCGAGACACGTTCATTACAGAACGTCATTTTAAAACTTTGCTGTTTAAGAACAAGCGATGACAGATGTTAAGCAACGTTAACCGTGTTGGTTTACAGCAGCTGCCCAGAGAATAAAACGATTAGCAGGAACTAGTGTTGTCAAAAATATCGATATTTTGATAAATATCGATACTGAAATATCTGAACGGTACCAATACTAATTTCCCGAAGTATCGATACTAGCCGCACTTTCACTTCTCTCCAAAGGCGCGTTGACGACCACCGCACGCGCACTCGTCTCATTCGCTCTGGTTAGCAAAAGTGAAGTGAATGGAAAGATGGCGAGTGCAACGCCCGGGCGACCGGCTTTGGTTGATAAGGAACACAGCAGGAGTGCTATCTGGAAATATTTTGCATATGAGGCAAATGAACATGGAAAGCCGAAGGACACAAGCAAGCCAATATGCAAGAGATGCTACAGAACAGTGCTAACAAAAGGCGCTAACACCACTAATATAGCAAAGCACCTGAGAGACCGACACCCGGATCTGTATAAAGAATTTCTCGAGGTTGGTATTATTATTATACATTACTGACACATTTGACACAATCTGTATTGTTAAAAGCACTATATAAATAAAGGTGACTTGACGACTTCATGTCGATCCAGTGAGCACTGTTTTCGCGTGTGATGCACGCACGTTTGCGTTTAAATCTGTTCATCAAATAACGTTAATGTATTAACCAGCTTTTATGACCGATGAGCAATGCATTTGTTACAGTATATTTTAATCTTCGATAACAGTAGGTATTAGGTAATAAAAATATAACGGATCATGTTAGCTCTGGTCCAATGAAAAAATATTAACAAATAGAACTTTGGATTTTAATTAGTACATGTATTAGTGAATGTTAGTTTAAATCAACTTTTAACTTTGATTAACAAATGTTTTGTAAGTATTTTTCATTGCTTATTCATGTTAACAAATATTATATAATTAACCTAAGTTTCATTTTAATAGTGTGGTCAAAAACTGCAGCAACAGATTCCATTTAATTATTTTGTTTACTAATTTGATACTTGATGCATAAGATTGCACTGATTTTGTTTTTGCTTGAAGTTTAAGTATCTTTTATTGACATTGTGATTTGATTTTACTTGGAAATACAAAAGATTGCACTTTTGTTTTTTACTTGCACTTTATTGGTTTTGAATGTAATGCAATCTGAGAGGCTTTTGAACAAGTGCACTACCTCAGGACAGTTTTGTTAATGTAAAATATATGTTCTAGACTTGTTATATTTAGCTTTAAATAAAAACATAACCCCTTAATATTGTGGCAGTTTTTTTCTCTGTGGTATCGAAAATGGTATCGAATATCGATATTTTTCAAGGTATCGTATCGAAGTTAGAAATTCTAGTATCGTGACAACACTAGCAGGAACCCAACGGAAAAACCTCGTTTCATCAAACTGAGTTTGGTCTTCTATTAAGAAACGTTGGACTTGTCATTAAACAGCTAACGAACGTATCGACGCTGAAGTTAGCTTCCGATTCTCCTTTAACTCCTCCTGCTGTCTTTGGTGCTGTCTTCAGACGCTGTCCGCCACCCACGTTTACATTCGGAAAACCTTTATTCTATTTGTGAAAATGCTAAAAGTAGCCGCGTCACATGACACAACATGGCCGTCGCTGTTCACGTCGCTCCACGTCAGTAGTAGTTGCCATGCGGAGCTCGTCCCTCTGACGTCCTCGTCCCTGATCCTGTCCGTCCTCGTCTCTCCCAAAGAGAACCTCAGCATCTTCAGCTCTGCTGCCTCCAGCTCTGCCTCTTGTCTTTCCTTCAGTGCCGCTGTCTCTAAGCTGTCCAACATCGCTGGTCTCACCGCCGTCTCCAACACCTTCCTTTCATTCCTGCTGAGACTCTTTTATCACACAACACACCTGACACTTTTCTCCACCCGCTCCAACCTGCTTGCACTCGCCTCTTCACCTCTTCTCCACAGTCTCCGTCGCTCTGAACCGTTGACCCTAAGAACTTAAAGTCCTGCACCTCCTTCACCTCTGCTCCCTGTGACCTCACCGTCCCACCTGGGTCCCTCTCATTGACGCACCTGTATTCTGTCTTACTGCGGCTGAGCTTCATTCCTCTGTTTTCCAGAGCAGACCTCCATCTCTCTAGATTTTCCTCCACCTGCTCCCTGCTCTCACTACAAATCACAATGTCATCCCCAAACATCACAGTCCATGGAGATTCCTGTCTCTCATCTGTCAGCCTGTCCATCACCAGAGCAAACAAGAAGGGGCTCAGAGCCGATCCTTGATGCAGACCCACCTCCACCTTGAACTCCTCCGTCACACCTACAGCACACCTCACCACGGTCTTACAGCTCTCATACCTGTCCTGCACCACCCTAACATACTTCTCTGCCACTCCAGACTTCCTCATACAATCCCACAGCTCCTCTCTCAGCACCCTGTCATACGCTTTCTCTAAATCTACGAAGACACAATGCAACTCCCTATGACCTTCTCTGTGCTTCTCCATCAGCATCCTCAAAGAAAATACTGCATCTGCTGTACTCTTTCTAGGCATGAAACCTGTTGCTGCTCACAGATGCTCACCTCTGCCCTTAGCCTAGCTTCCACGACTCTTTCCCACAGCTTCACTGTATCATCAGCTTTATTCCTCTGTAGCTGCACAGCTCTGCACATCTCCCTCGTTCTTATAAACTGGCACCAGTACACTTCTCCTCCATTCCTCGGGCATCCTCTCACTCTCCAAGATCTTGTTAAACAAACTAGTCAGAAACTCTACTGCCACCTCTCCCAGACACTTCCATACCTCCACAGGTATGTCATCCGGACCAACTGCCTTTCCACTCTTCATCCTCTGCAACGTCCTCCTCACTTCACTCTTGCTAATCTTTGCTACTTCCTGCTCCACACCAGTCACCTCTTCTACTCTTCGTTCCCTTTCATTTTCCTCATTCATCAACTCTTCAAAGTACTCCTTCCATCTTCCCATCACACTCCTGGCACCTGTCAGTACCTTTCCATCCTTATCTTTAATCACCCTAACCCGAAGAGATGAGAAAAGATTATGTTTTTAAATGTTCTTAAAATTTACAAGTGTGTAAAAAGACACAAGTCTACCAGGTTGAATACTTCGGGCTCCTCACCAGACCTCCGCCTGAAAAGTATCAATTTAATCAGCTCACATCTTAATGATTCCTCAGTGCTGCCACAAAAGCTACACCCGTCTCCTCCATCACATCCACCCGTCTCCTCCATCACATCCACCCGCCTCCTCCATCACATCCACCCGTCTCCTCCATCACATCCACCCGCCTCCTCCATCACATCCACCCGCCTCCTCCATCACATCCACCCGTCTCCTCCATCACATCCACCCGCCTCCTCCATCACATCCACCCGTGGCTTGTTCTCTGCTTTAACTACAATCACTGACTCGCGGACTGTTGCTAAGTGACGGGGCCGACAGCCGTTACACTGTACTTTGCTATCAAAGGCTATGTAAAAGGGATAAAAAGCTAAAAGCTAGCATAGTTAAAATCAGATTCAGGACCAACTAAAGTCGGCCGCTCAGCAGTCTGAGTTAAGTTTCCATCAACTTTGCCTTTAAGTGCCGAATCTAACTCCGGCGTCGTGAATGCATCGGCGAAGCAGCGTTAAAATGGCAAGTTTTTCAATGAAGTTTGGCGGGGCGTTCTCTCCACACTTCAGAGAACGTGTGTTGAAGGTTGTTGTCGGTTTACGTTAAAGCTCCGGAGGAATCACCGTCCTGCTGTCCGTTAACCGTCCGCCGCTTGAGCCTCCGGTTGTTTTTAATAACTCGGTAAAGTCGGTTTTACTCACCGTCGCTTTTCTGTCTCCACCGAACAAACGGGGTTTACCGCGCTTCCGCTGCGGGGCGGGGTCTGCTCCGGTAACCAATAAGGGTGCAGACGGAAGTGACGACATCTCCATCAGGCCAATCCCGGCGTCCTCACAGAAACTCAATGATGCTTGTTCTCAGTTTCTGCTTTATACAGTTTTTTATTCATTTTAACAGTGTTTTATTTGCTTTTCATGGATCGATTTCGTTTTAAATGTATATTATTTAACATTTAATGAGCTATTTATAAAACTGTTCACATGAAGAACTGTTAAACACTATTACTTTTAGTAGCAGTGCTGAGAAAACACTGAGTTAATAAAGTTTACGCGCTTCATATATAATATAACATGAGATCAAACTTTATTACAGCTTTCACACTGTTGACTGATGCCAGTTTTTTCAGCTGTGTCCTCTTGTTTCTTCATCGATGAGCTGTATCGATCTGTTCTTCTGTAACTTTATTATTGTTGTGTTGCTGTCGGAGATCAGTGTGTGTGCTCTCATCTGAGAAACCAAAGTGACATTTAAAGCTGAATGTTTGTGTGAACACGGCATTTCTGTCATAAACACATCAATAACAACACAAATACATAGTGACGGGCAGTTTAGAGCCGGATATATGTAACTGCATAACAAAGATATAATAAAGTGCATGTACAATAATACATATATGACGTAAACACTTCCTGCTTTTCAGACGTTACAAAGTGCTTCACAATAACAGCATGAAATACACTAACAGGAAACAAACAAACCATGTGGACACATTTAATCTAATGCAGCGTCTTATTATGTATCATATATATTATATATGATATATTAGATATGATAATCCACGTTATTCATAACATAAATACACATCTACTGTGGATCAGGCTTTGTACATGTTACGCACACACACACACACACACACACACACACACACACACACACACACACACACACTGGTGTTGTCATCAGAGACAGTTTCCTTGACGACCAGAAAGTGAAAACGAGGCAAAAGAAAGAGAAAACGAGGCTGACGTCAGCTGTCACTCAAACTCCAGAGAAGAAGGAAACAGATGAGATGATGCCTTCAAAGTAAAAGCATTACATTTATAACAACACAGTCTGCGAACACTGCGCTGAGTTTGGTCTTTCTGATTCGCACCTTCAGTATATTCATATCGCACACAAACGCTCAGGTTTCATCTGTTCAGGGAAAAACTGCATCTGTGCTGTTCTGGTGGTGAGGAGATGAAGCGGCAGCTTTTATTTTGTAGAGCCGTGTGACGCTGTGCTCTGAGGCGCTGGTTTGAAAAATGAAAGTGAAGGGACTTCCACACTAAATAAACTTCCCACATTAACGGACGCAACAATACTCCATTCACAAAATATACAATATAAAACTCTTTATTTATTTTTACAATATTTATCTCATAATTCCTCTTCAAATGATTATTTCATGATCTGACGTCTGTTTGTGTATCAGATGTCAAACAGTGAGCTTCACTTTAAAGTCTGATTCTGCTGTTTTTACACTAAATATCTTTAAACTGAACTGATATCAGAATTAAATCCAAATACAATGAACAGATTTCATATTTTCAGCAGAAACAACATTTATTTAACACGTCGGGCTGCGTGTTTGCATGAAATGGGATTTACAGATTATTATTATCATTATCATTATCATTATTATTATTATTATTATTATTATTATCATATCATTATTATCATCATATCAGTGGTGGAAAGAAACAAAGTACATTTACTACAGTAAGTACACTTCTGAGGTACTGTGTGTGTGTAAAGTGGGAAAGTGAGAGTAGAAACACAGCGGGGCTTTCTGTCTTTCACTCTGCTCTGTTTTCTCTTTCCTGTCTGGAATACAAGTTCAGCAGCATGTTGGAGACAGCGACACACAGCAGAGCTCAGTCTGCAGCCACCATCACCACCACCACCACCATCATCACCGCCACCATCTTCATCATGTTCAGCTGGACCGGCCTGCTCTTCGTCCTCTGCACCCTGACTCCTGCGCTCTGCTGTGATTGGCTCAGACACTACGGTCATGTGAGCAACAGCTCTCTGACTCTCGTCCAGCTCATGGTGAGTGCAACCATAGCACACTGACACAAGGTCCTGGAGGAGCTTCCAGGGGGCCTTGAAAACTTTCCAGGAGTCTTTGAGGGTGTTTTGGGGGTCCTTAAAGAGGTTCAGGGTACTTCAACATGTGCTCAGAGTCTCTGTCAGATCCTCGAGGGGGTTTAAATAATTCTTTACACACTATATAAGTTTACATCTATCAATGCATATTAAATATATATATATATATATATATATATATATATATATATACTTACATAAACATAAAATAGATCATGTATGTTAACACATGTGGACGGATGTTAAAAATAGACTCTATATATTTACATATACAGACACATATTGAATCCAACTCACGATGAGAACGAGACTCTGACCTTTCTGAAGTGGGACGAGCAGAGGAAGCTTCAGATTAAGAGTCAGTGTGACAGGAGGAATGATCACAGACAATAATAACTCTGTAACATACAGACAGACGTGAGACTGTTAGTTACGTGAGAGAGTCTTAAAAAACTCTGCACTGGCCCTTTAAGGGGCTGTCGACTCGTTAGTAGCATCTAGTGGAGCTTTAAGAAACTACAACAGCAGAAACACCTGTCTCCTCCATTACAACCACACAAAGTCTGACATATGTGCGTGTATCAGCATATATGCTGTTAATGGACTGTATATGTTTATTAAAACTTTATTATATGTTTACATATACTGATTATAATAAAACTTTATTATATGTTTACATATACTGATTATAATAAAACTTGATTATATATGTTTACATATACTGATATATAATAAAACTTTATTATATGTTTACATATACTGATTATAATAAAACTTTATTATATGTTTACATATACTGATTATAATACAACTTGATTATATATGTTTACATATACTGATATATAATAAAACTTTATTATATGTTTACATATACTGATATATAATAAAACTTTATTATATGTTTACATATATTGATATATAATAAAACTTTATTATATATGTTTACATATACTGATATATAATAAAACTTTATTATATGTTTACATATACTGATTATAATAAAACTTTATTATATGTTTACATATACTGATATATAATAAAACTTTATTATATATGTTTACATATATTGGTGTAAAGTTAAAAAAAAGTTTCATTATATATTTACATATATGAACCAATAGTTAAAAATAAAAAAACATATCTTTACATATGTGTAAAAACTCATTCAGGAAACGTTCATACGCACAGATTTGATCTTAACTTGTGTGTTCGAGCAAATTTAGTATTTTGTCAGATTTCTTTCTTATTTTAAAAATGTGTGTAGGTAAGAAAAATAATTAGGAGTGGTCCGTATCGGTCAGGACGTAAAGGAAATGTTTCTCTTGTTCGGTTTTTACAAACAAATTTAAGGGAAATGAAGAAAACATTGGTAAAAGAGCCCCAAAGTTTCCAACATCTAGAGTGTGGCACCACTTCAATTTCCAGTGGTTTGTAAAGTGTGTGATGTGGTGAAATGAAGTGACATCTTATTGTGTCTTTAATGTTTCAGGGCGGTCAGATGACTGAAGAGGAGAGTCCAGTTTCCTTTCCAAACAAACTCTACAAACACATACAAAAGGCAGAGGTAATAAATCTATCAATCGATCTATTTCTCTATGTGACATTTCAACTGCTTTCATCCCTCGCTCTTCAAATGCTTTCACTGCTTACATGTCGAACTGACAGTTTCACTGCTTTGTGCTCTTATTCGTTAACTGCGAGTTGTCTGTTTTCAGCGATTACACTTCAACTGACACTTCAACTTTACTCAGCGCTTACACTTAAATTAGCACTTCAACTTCATTTAGTGCTTACATTTAAACTGAAACTTATCTCAGCCCTTTTATTTCAACTGCCACTTCAACTTCTTTCAGTATTTCAAATGTTTACCTGCAGATTTTCAGCCCTGAGCGCACATACATGTCCGTAAGATAATATTTCTGTTTCTCGTCGTATATTATTATTATTATTATTCACGTTTATAACGACACACTTTATTATTATTATTATTCACGTTTATAACGACACACTTTATTATTATTATTATTCACGTTTATAACGACACACTTTATTATTATTCATGTTTATAACGACACACTTTATTATTATTATTCACGTTTATAACAACACACTTTATTATGATTATTCACGTTTATAACGACACACTTTATTATTATTATTCACACGTTTATAATGACACACTTTATTATTATTATTATTCACGTTTATAACGACACACTTTATTATTATTATTCACACGTTTATAATGACACACTTTATTATTATTATTCACGTTTATAACAACACACTTTATTATTATTATTCACACGTTTATAATGACACACTTTATTATTATTATTCACGTTTATAACAACACACTTTATTATTATTCATGTTTATAACGACACACTTTATTATTATTATTATTCACTTTAATAACGACACACTTTATTATTATTATTCACACGTTTATAATGACACACTTTATTATTATTATTCACGTTTATAACAACACACTTTATTATTATTATTCACGTTTATAACGACACACTTTATTATTATTATTCATGTTTATAACGACACACTTTATTATTATTATTCACGTTTATAACGACACACTTTATTATTATTATTCACACGTTTATAACGACACACTTTATTATTATTATTCCTGTTTATAACGACACACTTTATTATTATTATTCACACGTTTATAATGACACACTTTATTATTATTATTCACGTTAATAACGACATGCTTTATTATTATTCACACGTTTATAACGACACACTTTATTATTATTATTCACACGTTTATAACGACACACTTTATTATTATTATTCACGTTAATAACGACACACTTTATTATTATTATTCACACGTTTATAACGACACACTTTCTTATACAACCATATAAACAAACTGTAGCTGCCTTCTGTTATGTTGATGACATCAGCTCTGTCAGCCAATCAGAAAGCTAGAATTCACACCTGTCTCTCTTTCTCTCTCCAGGTGGAGTCCCAGCTGGTTTTCATCAGAGACAGTCTGGAGCTAATTCTTGGTCTCTATCGCCATGACAACCTCTCCTCTGCTACCTGGGATACCGACAAGACGGAGCACTTCCTGTTGTGCATCCACAGACAGATAGATGGACTCAACAGCTGTGTGAGTAGACAGACAGAGAGACACTTCAACTCCTTTCAGCTCTTTACTTCATCTGATACTTAAAGTGCTTTCAGTGCTTATACTTCAGTCAACAGTTCAACTGACATCTTTTCACACATGGACTTACATCAACTCCTTTCAGTGCTTACACTTCAACTGCCAGTTTAACTTCTTTGAGTACGTACACATCAGCTGAAACACTTAAAAACACAACTTAAACTTCAAATGTGCTGAAATTGTGCTCAGACATCAACTGGCACTAAACTTATTTTAGTGCTTACACTTTTTATACTTCAGTCAACGCTTCAACTGACATATTTGAGTTTTTACACGTGGACTGACTCCTTTCATGACTTACACTTCAACTTCTAGCTCCTTTTACCACTTACACCTCAAGCAACACTTTAACTCCTTGTGTGACACAACAGCCCTTCTACTTCCGTCATTACATTTTTACACTTGAACAGACACCAACTACTTTCAGGACTTAGCCTGCAACTCACACTTCAAACTCTTTTGACAAATTACACTTTAAGTGACATTTCAACTGACACTTAAAGTCCTTTTAGTACTTACACTTTCTAGTGACATGTAATGCCTTATATTTCCCCGAACATATCAAGTGACTTCTTATGCTTCAAACTTCAAGCTCCTTTCACTACTTCAACTGTCATGTCAATGCCTTTCACTGCTTACACTTCAACTCCTTTCAGCAGTTTTACTTAAACAAATGCTTTAACTTAACTCAGCTCTCACACTTAAACTAAAACCTCAGCATTTTCAGTATTTATACTTCAACTTCTTTCAGTGCTTCCACTTCACAAACAGCTTCATTTCCTTTTACATGTTCAACTTCAGGTTTTGCCTCCAACCACAGACAAACAATCTGACCTGTGTTTTTGTCTTCAGGTGTCGACTAACAAGCAAGCAAACTACAAACTGAAAAAATACTACAAGAGACTGGAGAAAAGCACTCTGTACCGCACTGTGAGTACAAGCACTGTTGTAGTACTGACTGTAGTTCTGTGTACAGGGTGAAAGTATTGGTACTGACTGTAGTTCTGTGTACAGGGTGAAAGTAGTAGTACTGACTGTAGTTCTGTGTACAGGGTGAAAGTTGTAGTACTGACTGTAGTTCTGTGTACAGGGTGAAAGTATTGGTACTGACTGTAGTTCTGTGTGCAGGGTGAAAGTTGTAGTACTGACTGTAGTTCTGTGTACAGGGTGAAAGTAGTAGTACTGACTGTAGTTCTGTGTACAGGGTGAAAGTATTGGTACTGACTGTAGTTCTGTGTACAGGGTGAAAGTAGTAGTACTGACTGTAGTTCTGTGTACAGGGTGGTAGTGCTGCGTCCTGGGAGCTGATCAGGAAGGAAACTGAAGTGCACCTGGAACGGTTGGCCCTGCTGGTGGCCCCCATAGCTGCAACACTTCATCACCAACACTGACACATCTCATCAGTCTGTCTCACTGTCTCCAGCGTTTATTCTGTCTCTCTGTGAGAGTTTCTATTGTCAGTCTATTTATTTATTTATCATTTATCGTTTCTATTTATGAACAAAGTGCTCATCTTGTATTTATTTATTTATTGAACTCTGACAGTTTTGTATTTACAGACTCTGAGTCTGATTTTACTTGAAAAATTTTGATAACGGACCACAATAAAGACATTTCATGCATCTCAGTGTTTGGTTAATAATACACACAGTAAAACGCTGTGTGAGCGTGTTCATGTTCATGTTCAATGATGTGTTGACCTCATGAGGCGCTGCAGTATCGGGCTGCCGTCATAAGTCTACAGGTGACACCATCACTAACTCTGACCTAACCTACCTTTAAACTGCATTTAAATCCTCCTCTGACCCAATCAAAGAGCAGATATGTGGCGGCTTGACCGGTCTTATATTTTACCCCCCCATAAAGGGTGGGATTGTAGGAATAAGGAGGAGCAGAGGTGGTAACAGTGTTATGGCTGCATAATAATAATAATAATAGACATAATGAACATAAAAAATAAACTCAACATTAGCCATGACGTCAGGGCTGCGTTTAGGTGTAACAAAATGGGTCCTAAAGGCCAAATTCAAAAGCAGTGACACCTCTGACTGTAAGCAGTTCGCTGCGTTTGGAGGTGGTCATTAAAGGCAATTAGCTACTGTACTTAGAAACATAGCATTTCCTCGAGGTGTGAAATGAACTCCTTCTATAGCTCAGGACTGTCATGTCTACTGTGAGGGTGCTCGATCATAACACACCGCTGACAGGTTTCCTGGCCTTGTCGAGCTTCACCGGATTGGCACCAGGTCTTCCTCCATCATGTTGACCAGCTTGACGCTGCTGACCTCCCCATGTTGTTGCCGCCACAGTGGATGATGAGGACATCCGGTGCTACTCTTCCTCGCAGGGACTGGGACAAGAAGGCGAGAAGGCCTTTCCACCACAGTCCACTTCAGCCAAACCTGCAGACACGGACGTCCAGCACGCTGAGGAAGCTCCCCAACGTCTCTGCAGATCTCACCACTGAGCCACGGTGGTGGTGGAAAATAAGTTAGTGTAGTAAATGCTTCAGGTAATGAAAATATAAAGTTAACTATAAAGGGTGGCTCAGTTTCTCATGTTTACAATATTATTATGTCACATCTGTAGGAAAAAAGGAACAAGGAGCAACACTTCAAAATATAGATGACAGTCTTTAACATTGTTGTTGTCCTTTGAAGACAGACATTGTAAAATCAGCCGAGACTGGTGCTTACAGTTTATGCTAGCTTGTAGTGGCAGGCGTGGTGGAGGCTGCGCAGGTGGCCATGACCTCAACAAGGACTGAAAGAAACAAACATCTTGTAACAAAAATAAAAATGCCTTTCTTTCTCACCAGTCATCTCTCACACAGCGATAATTCCATATTTAAAAAACGTTGAGGCATTTTAAATCTTGTGTAGTAACGTTATAATCTCAATAACAGATAAATCATTATTTCAAGTTTTGTTGTATAGTTTCAGGTTAACTTACCTCAAGAGTAAGCTGAGTAATCTCAGTCAGCGGCGCTCCCTCTCCTCGGCACCGTGCGCACGCGAGCAGGAGTGAGGGAGTTACTGTGGTTAGTCTGGTTACTGTGGTTACTGTGGTTACTGTGGTTACTGTGGTTGGTGTGGTTACTGTATTTACTGTGGTTACTGTGGTTACTGTGGTTAGTGTGGTTACTGTATTTACTGTGGTTACTGTGGTTACTATGGTTACTGTGGTTAGTGTGGTTAGTGTGGTTACTGTGGTTAGTCTGGTTACTATAGTTACTGTGGTTACTGTGGTTAGTCTGGTTACTGTGGTTGGTGTGGTTACTGTGGTTAGTCTGGTTACTGTGGTTAGTGTGGTTAGTCTGGTTAGTGTGGTTACTGTGGTTAATGTGGTTACTGTGGTTGGTGTGGTTACTGTGGTTACTATGGTTACTGTGGTTACTGTGGTTACGGTGGTTAGTGTGGTTAGTGTGGTTACTATGGTTACTGTGGTTAGTGTGGTTGGTGCGGTTACTGTGGTTACTGTGGTTGGTGTGGTTACTGTGGTTACTGTGGTTGGTGTGGTTAGTGTGGTTACTGTGGTTACTGTGGTTGGTGTGGTTACTGTGGTTACAGGGACGCCCTGTCTGTCGCTCTGAAACTTTGTCGAGATTCCCAATAAGAGGTATTTAGGTTAGTATGATGTAAAATCATGAATGTAATTTTACCTTAGTGCTGAATTCTAGTAGCTAATTTAACATCATTTTACGTTTTTGGTTATTTTGCCTCACTTTGCTCTTCAATTTCACGTCTATGACAAATTTGACAAAATTACAACTTTTACTGTGATTAAGACAGGTTAGATCAGATTAATTAGGCTCAACAATAATGTGACGCTAGAACCGCTACTACAAATTTGAAAATCAAATCATCATCATACATTGGTGTTTATCCCAGCTCTTATTTATCAGACAGTGCCATTGGTTAAAAGCTTATTTAAAAAACGTTGAGGCATTTTAAATCTTGTGTAGTAACGTTATAATCTCAATAACAGATAAATCATTATTTCAAGTTTTGTTGTATAGTTTCAGGTTAACTTACCTCAAGAGTAAGCTGAGTAATCTCAGTCAGCGGCGCTCCCTCTCCTCGGCACCGTGCGCACGCGAGCAGGAGTGAGGGAGTTACTGTGGTTACTGTGGTTACTGTGGTTACTGTGGTTACTGTGGTTGGTGTGGTTAGTCTGGTTACTGTGGTTACTGTATTTACTGTGGTTACTGTGGTTACTATGGTTACTGTGGTTACTGTGGTTAGTGTGGTTACTGTGGTTAGTCTGGTTACTATAGTTACTGTGGTTACTGTGGTTACTGTGGTTGGTGTGGTTACTGTGGTTACTATGGTTACTGTGGTTACTGTGGTTGGTGTGGTTAACAGACAGTGCCATTGGTTAAAAGCTTCATTTAGCTGCCCAGGTATCAGAAGATGAATTGCCTTTGTAGTCTTATCAGTAAATATGTATGAAAGCATGTCTGAGAACTCTTCCCTCTCGTCTATTTCTAGGCTGGCTTTCTAGTTTAACAAAATCTAGTTTGTTTGTTTTCTGAATCCACTGTCTTTGAACAAAATGTTTTTCTCCTACATTTACTTTTCATACAGTGTTTGTAGATGTAGCTACGTGCCAACCCTCCATATCATCCTCTAAGGGGCAGGATGTTGGAAAATGTGGTAAAATACTCAATATAAGCACAAACATATTCATTATTGACCGTTATTATTAACTTGGCGTTTCATCTATACATGCTTTAAAGACTTTTTGGACATTGTTGCTGACGTGCTGACGTGCTGCGTATTGTCTCATTTCCGGTCACCAGTGTTTGTGTGTTACTGGTATACTATATTTTTGCTGCTCTAGCTCATCACAGTTAATGTTGTTCGATTCTTCATTTTATTGACTATCTGCTATACATTCAAACGTACACTAGTTCTGCTCAAGCGCTCATAGCTCTCCTTTCAGCGACTTTCTCGCTAATCCCACAGTTTACACGCTATTCATTTTTGCTAGCTACCGTTCTTTAGCTTAGCAGCTAGCGATGGCTTCTGTCTCTTCCTCTCACTCTCCTGCTCGGTGTGTCAAATGTTTAGCTATTCCTCTGCCTCCTTTAGTGATAATGGTACATGTAATAAATGTAGTTTTATTTGTAGCATTGGAGGCGAGGCTTAGTGAAATGGAAACACAGTTTCGCACCATGGGAACTCAACCATTAGCTGCTGTAGTTAGCCAGTCCCCAGTAGCCGGTGCTTTCCGACCAGAGGTAGCTCCTGTTAGCCATCTCCCGGCAGCTCCCAAGCAGCCGGGAAACCCGGGAGGCTGGGTGACTGTCCGAAGGAAGCATAGCTCTAAGCAGAAGCCCACGGTTCACCACCAACCTGTTCACGTTTCTAACAAGTTCTCCCCAGTCAGCGACACACCTGCTGAGAAACCAGCTCTGATTATTGGCAGCTCCATTTTGAGAAACGTGAAGTTAGCGACACCAGCGACCATAGTCAAATGTATTCCTGGGGCCAGAGCGGGCAACGTTGAATCCTATTTAAAACTCCTCTCCTGTGGAACCAGGTCCCAGTTTGTGTTCGGGAGGCAGACACCGTCTCCACATTTAAGAGTAGGCTTAAGACTTTCCTCTGTGATAAAGCTTATAGTTAGGGCAGGCTCAGGTGAGTCCTGAACCATCCCTTAGTTATGCTGCTGTAGGCCTAGACTGCCGGGAGACTTCCCATGATGCACCTCTTTCCTCTCTCCTCCTCTCCCTCTCCATCTGTGTGCATTTTTATCCCATTACTGCATGTTACTAACTCGACATCTTCTCTCTCCTGTAGTTTTGTGCTTTCTCGTCTCTCTCCTCTCTCCTTCTGTTGCTTTCAGCAGGTATTTCTGCCTCCAGAGCTGCAGAGTCTGGATCTGTGGTTGTGGGCCGCCTGCTGCCCCCGTGTTCCTGCTCGACAACTGCTACTACAGTTGTTGCAATGAGCTAACTTCTGTTATGAATTGGCGCTATATAAATAAAACTGAATTGAATTGAATTTAAAGCGATGACCCCTGCGGTGGGTGATGTCACAGAAGCCTACTCATAAAATGCACCGACACCGGATCTCTCTCCAAACTAAACTGAGAAGCTGGCAGCGCTGGCTTTAACCTGTCCAGACCTACATTGATAAATATATGTTGTTCTGGGTTCTTTTGGTTTTATTCATGAAATCATTTGTATTTATTTAATATTGAGCACATTGGCGTTCCGTAGTTTGGCACCTCAGACCGAGTTGTTTGTTGAGAATGTATTTTCTTGAGTGAACAGGCACAAACTACACTCGCGTTCACAGAAAATAAGCTGCAGACATTTAACCAACTATTTCTGCTTACCTGTTATTTTATCTTTATGCATGTTTCCAGAGTTTTTTCAGTTTTTAGATGAATTTGTTTTTGTAAAAACCAAAATGTGTTTTATCACATGAACATTTAGTAGAATAGATTAGATTCAACTTTATTGTCATTACACACAGTCAGTACAAGGAAATGCAGTTGAGCACCAGACGGTGCAAACAGCGGCATATAGAGATATATAAAGATCAACTAATGTCGAGAATGAAGAGTGACATGATGAAATTAAAGTAGACTTCAGTGTAGTGAAGCTTCATTTAATGCACAGTAACTGGTTCACTCACTACACTTTCCAGTGTCGCTCGCTCAACACTGCCTGTATCTTGATGACAGGTGTGCAACTGTCTGACATGGTGGCTCTGATGGTAACAGCTTCGCCTTTGTAAGTCAGACCGCCATGTTTAGCTTGACCTCTGACAAACCCGTTCTCTGTGTTGTAATACATTTCTTTAAAAAGGCTTGAATCACACACTTTATTCTCGTCAAAGACTCCCACTGCGTACCAGTTAGAGAACGCGTTGAAGTCATAGGGAACGGAGAACATGATGGCCATTTTTCCATCACATTTCTTTGTGGATTCATTCTGCAGATCGTAAGTGAGGACTCCAACAGATCCGCATGCTGCGCGAGTAGTCTTGATGAACAGAGAGCTGCCAGATTCAGAGGGACCGAGTGTTGGCGGAAAAGCCTTCGCACAGGATCCACTGACAATGGACCAACTGGGGACAGAAAGAAGACAAAAGATACTTTGTTCAGATGGATATCAGTTTCATTTCACAGCATTCAGTTCAGAGAAGTGTTTAACCTAGCTTAGCACAAACACTGGAAGCAGGGGCAAACTGTTAGCTCTAGTAAAAGAGAAGAGATACACCTGTTATCTGATATCAGCCCTCTAAATCTGGGCAAAGGAAACATTTAAAAAAGCTTCCTGTGACGTAAGAAAAGACACAGTGAAACTAAAGTGTGAACTCACCTCGGGTTACACAGGGTGTACGCAGAGCACTTATTCTCAAGCTCAATGGTGCACTGGCGACGGGGCATGATGTCTTCAACCTGCAGGGAGACAGCAGGAGACACTTAGGTCTGTTTTTCAGACTTCATGTGCGGAAAGTGAAAGTGAAATGTGAGCCGTTCCTCAGCTGTGTGAAGACAACACTGAATGTTTCTGAGGACTGATGTGATGTCTGATCAGCTGCAGACTGAACGAGCTGCAGGGATTCAGATGAAGAGTGAATCCAGTAATTCAGCCTGCTCATGACGAAGCAGTGCATCAATCACACTAGTTAGTTAGTTAGTTAGTTAGTTAGCTGGTTGGTGACCTGTGAAGCTAAAATCAACATCCAAAAGCTCTCTGATAGTTTCTATTTGGTCACTGTCATGGTGGAAGAAGATTTCAGATACCACACTGCAAAAACACACGTTTAAACTCCTGCATTTAAACATTTAAGTACAAGTATTATCATCACAATGTACTCAAAGTACGTAGTTTACTATTTACATCACCTGTTTCCCCTCGCTCTTCTTCTTCCTCTTCTCTGCCCACCAAAAACAGCCACGCACCCTCTGCTGTCACTACCTCCCCCTTGTGGACTGATCATAGTGCTGCTATCTGGAGCCCGGATCCCTCTAGTGCCACTTTTAACATTACTGTGGTAATTTCGGATGGGTCCTTCGTGTGAAACAGACACAGCCGACACAGCAATAATAATAACTTAATAAAGATCCGGGCCAGAACCCTACCTCCAGTCTCAACCTCAAATCTGAAGCAGCATAGACTTTTTAAGATGGCTCTTCGCAATGTAAGATCCCTCTCTAACGAAACATTTTTTTTAAATGATTTTATCTCTTCTACTGATTTAGATTTTATGTTCTTAACTGAATCCTGGTTACGTCCTGGTGATCAGTCAGCTGGCTGAATTGTGCCCTCCTGATTATGACTGCTTTAGTTGCCCTAGGGTCTGTGGTCGAGGTGGGGGCCTTGTTACTGTCTATAGGAAGCTTTTAAAGTGTAACCTCATAGCTTGCAATGATTTTTCCTCCTTTGAAGTGCTCATGTTTAAACTCGGTGGCCCCCTGCCGGTCATATTTGCTATTATTTATCGCCCCCCTAAACCAGCTGGCTCCTTCTCGATGGAACTCCCTGAGTTTTTATCCAGTCTTTTTGTAAATTATGATAGAATTCTTCTTTGTGATGATTTTAATATTCATGTCGATGACTCCTCTAATGCCCCTTGCTGCTGATTTTTTAAATATCACTAACTCTTTTAACTTTCAACAATATGTGTCTGGCCAAACTCATTCCTGTGGCCACACCTTAGACCTAGTCTTTACTTTGGGCCTGAAAACCCCATCTGTGGAAATCAGGGACATGTTTGTATCTGATCACCTATGTATTGTTTTTAACTGTGAATTAGAGGCTGCTAGTACTATCTTATCTCGCTCTAACTACACACGCGTCCTTAATGAGCATAGTGCCTCAAAATTATGTACACTGTTCAATTCTCCTGGCAATATGTTTCCCGATTCCTCCAACACCAACGATTTGGTTGATTATTTTAACTACCCGTATTCTTCAACCTTAGATCTCATAGCTCCTCTGAAAAATAGACAAAACTCAAAGACTAGAAAACAACCATGGTTAAATGACAGTATTCGAAGCTGTAAAAAGAAATGCAGAAGAGCAGAATACAAATGTAAGAAATCAGGTCTCCAGGTCCACTTTGTGGCCTTGAAAGAGTTATTACTCCTTTATAATAGGATGGTGAAGGATGCAAGAACATGCCATCTTTCTGCACTTATTTCTGCCCATCAACACAACCCCAGAGTCCTGTTAAAGACTGTGGATCAGTTAGTTAACCCTGCCTCTCCTTGTGCCCCTGCTGAGTGTGGTGCTGATTGTGAAAAGGATTGTATTGCGCCCCTACAAATTACAAATTATTTTTAACAGCTCGCTGTCTACTGGCTGCGTCCCTGATTTCTTTAAAACTGCTTGTGTCCAGCCAGTCCTAAAAAAAGCTGGGCTTGATCCCACCCTCCTGGATAACTATCGCCCAATCTCCAAATAGCCTTTTATTTTGAAGATCCTCAAAAAACTTGTATCCAAGCAGCTTCTTGCTGCTGTGGAAAACAATAATACCTTTGAAAAGTTCCAATCTGGCTGTCGTCAGCACCACAGCACTGAGACAGCCCTCCTCAAAGTCACCAATGACCTTTTAATGAATGCAGACGCATGTGTTCAATTCTTGTGCTGCTGGACTTAACTGCTGCCTTTGACACAGTTGATCATGGCATTCTTTAGACAGACTGAGGGACTGGGGGGGCGAATCTGGCTCTGCACTAGACTGGTTACTGTGGTTGGTGTGGTTAGTGTGGTTACTGTGGTTGGTGTGGTTAGTGTGGTTACTGTGGTTACTGTGGTTACTGTGGTTGGTGTGGTTAGTCTGGTTACTGTGGTTAGTGTGGTTACTGTGGTTAGTGTGGTTAGTCTGGTTACTGTGGTTACTGTGGTTACTATGGTTACTGTGGTTGCTGTGGTTGGTGTAGTTAGTCTGGTTACTGTGGTTACTGTGGTTACTATGGTTAGTGTGGTTACTGTGGTTGGTGTGGTTAGTCTGGTTACTGTGGTTAGTGTGGTTACTGTGGTTACTGTGGTTAGTCTGGTTACTGTGGTTACTGTGGTTACTATGGTTACTGTGGTTAGTGTGGTTACTGTGGTTACTGTGGTTGGTGTGGTTACTGTGGTTAGTCTGGTTACTGTGGTTAGTGTGGTTACTGTGGTTACTGTGGTTGGTGTGGTTACTGTGGTTAGTGTGGTTACTGTGGTTAGTGTGGTTAGTCTGGTTACTGTGGTTAGTGTGGTTAGTGTGGTTAGTCTGGTTAGTGTGGTTACTGTGGTTACTGTGGTTGGTGTGGTTAGTCTGGTTACTGTGGTTAGTGTGGTTACTGTGGTTACTGTGGTTGATGTGGTTACTGTGGTTACTGTGGTTACTGTGGTTGGTGTGGTTACTGTGGTTACTATGGTTACTGTGGTTACTGTGGTTAGTCTGGTTACTGTGGTTGGTGTGGTTAGTGTGGTTAGTCTGGTTAGTGTGGTTACTGTGGTTATTGTGGTTACTGTGGTTGGTGTGGTTACTGTGGTTACTGTGGTTACTGTGGTTGGTGTGGTTACTGTGGTTACTGTGGTTACTATGGTTACTGTGGTTACTGTGGTTGGTGTGGTTACTGTGGTTACTGTGGTTACTGTGGTTACAGGGACGCCCTGTCTGTCGCTCTGAAACTTTGTCGAGATTCCCAATAAGAGGTATTTAGGTTAGTATGATGCAAAATCATGAATGTAATTTTACCTCAGTGCTGAATTCTAGTAGCTAATATAACATCATTTTACGTTTTTGGTTATTTTGCCTCACTTTGCTCTTCAATTTCACGTCTATGACAAATTTGACAAAAATACAACTTTTACTGTGATTAAGACAGGTTAGATCAGATTAATTAGGCTCAACAATAATGTGACGCTAGAACCGCTACTACAAATTTGAAAATCAAATCATCATCATACATTGGTGTTTATCCCAGCTCTTATTTATCAGACAGTGCCATTGGTTAAAAGCTTCATTTAGCTGCCCAGGTATCAGAAGATGAATTGCCTTTGTAGTCTTATCAGTAAACATGTATGAAAGCATGTCTGAGAACTCTTCACTACAAGGTTTTTATTGGTAGTTGCGGATTGTATTGCGCCCTTTTACAAATTTTTTTTAACAGCTCGCTGTCTACTGGCTGCGTCCCTGATTTCTTTAAAACTGCTTGTGTCCAGCCAGTCCTAAAGAAACCTGGGCCTGATCCCCCCCTCCTGGATACCTATCGCCCGATCTCCAACCTGCCTTTTATTTACAAGATTCTCGAAAAACTTCTAAGCAGCTTCTTGCTGCTGTGGAAAACAATAATACCTTTGAAAAGTTCCAGTCTGGCTTTCGTCAGCACCACAGCACTGAGACAGCCCTTCTCAAAGTCACTAATGACCTTTTAATGAATGCAGGCATGTGTTCAATTCTTGTGCCACTGGACTTAAGTGCTGCCTTTGACACAGTTGATCATGGCATTCTTTTAGATAGACTGAGGCACTGGGTGGGCATATCTGGCACTGCACTAGACTGGTTCTCATCTTATCTGTCCAATAGGAAATTCAGTGTCAGCATTAATAACTTCATGTCATCCTTTTACCATATCAAGTACGGTGTGCCTCAAGGTTCAATTCTGGGACCAATGCTGTTCTCCTTATACATGCTTCCTTTGGGTGATGTCATCTGCAGACATGGGATTTCTTTTCATTGTTTTGCAGATGACACACAGTTGTACCTGCCTGTCAAGCCCACTGACCTCAGTACGCTGAGTTCTCTGCAGGACTGCCTGTCTGACATAAAACACTGGATGTCGATAAGTTTTCTTCAGCTCAACTCAAATAAAACAGAAATCCTTGTTATTGGGCCCCAACACATCACTAAACAAATACTGCCATCTACTGGTGACCTGTCACAACATATCAAGCCTGTTGCAGGAAACCTCGGTGTCCTGTTTGATAGCAGTTTATGTTTTGAGCAACATATCACTGAGCTCGTCCAATCATGTTTCTATCACCTCAGAAACAAAAATCCGATCTATTTTAAATCTCAGTGATGCAGAAACTGTTGTACATGCTTTTATCTCCTCACGCCTCCATTACTGTAACAGCCTGTTCACTCGTCTTAATCTAAAAACTCTGACAGACTGCAGACTGTACAGGACTCAGCTGCTCGACTGTAAACCAGGACCGAGAGGTACGACCCCATCACACCTGGTTCAGCCTCTTTACATCGGCTCCCTGTTGGTTTCAGGATTGATTTTAAGATCTTATTGATTACTTTTAAGGCTCTTCATGGGTCCAGACTGTATTTTAGACCTTGTAATCCCTTGTGAACCTTCACGTAGTCTGAGATCTTCGGGCAGGGGTCTCCTGTCTGTTCCTGAGTCCAGGATGAAAACTAAGGGGGACAGAGCTTTTGCCATCAGGGCCCCGAGGCTCTGGAACAACCTGCCCGAAGACATTAGGCTGTCGGAGTCAGTGTCTTCTTTTAAGTCTCGTCTCAAAACACATTTTTATCTGAAAGCAGATCCTGATTTTACCTGAACTGGCTGTATATTTTATTGCTTTTGTGTATTTTATTTCTTTATATTTCTCCTGTTGTGAAGCACTTTGTACTTTGTTTTGATAAGATAAGATAAATAAAGTTTTATTATTAGTATTATCAAAAGTGAAAGTACTCATGTACTTCGTGTTCCCTGTGAGTGTTCTGATATATCACTGGATAATTATCACTGAGTCATTAACCTGTGAACTGCATTTTAATGTTGTAGTTAGTGGACGTGACGCTCATTTATATGTTTGTGGTAGAAACACGTCTTTGAGGTCTAAAATGTTTCACCTGACGCTGGCCTTTCACCTGCTCTGCCAAACCTGTGAGAGGCTCAGACTGCAAACACGAAGGTGGAGACTGGATCCTGCTGTTTGGATGAGACACTGTTGGAAAGACTGTTGTACAAGCAAAAGCTGTGCAACCACTGCAGTCTGTTTCCTGGCCAGTCATTATTAAATGCATTCATACAACAGAGAGACTGCGACCAGCGCTGAAGCGAAAGTAAAGTTACAGATATTTAAAAATGACTTTGCTACAACAACGAGAGTAAATGTAATTATTTACTTCCATCCTATCGGTCAACAGGAAGCCGGGAGTTGTTTCTGTCTGGAGGAGAATCAGGGTATAACCAGTGCTCCCAGCCTCTCTGTCCCAGTATAACCAGTGCTCCCAGCCTCTCTGTCCCAGTATAACCAGTGCTCTCTGTCCCAGTATAACCAGTGCTCCCAGCCTCTCTGTCCCAGTATAACCAGTGCTCCCAGTCCCAGTATAACCAGTGCTCCCAGCCTCCCAGTCCCAGTATAACCAGTGCTCCCAGCCTCTCTGTCCCAGTATATCCAGTGCTCAAAGCCTCTTACCTGCTGTGGAGCCAGATGGAGCTGATCTTGTAGAGCTGATGGTCTTCAGTGAGCCGCTGAGACAGAAGGAAGCTGCTGCCGTCGCTCCCGTCTCTCTTTTATAGTCGACAAATCGAAACGAAGCTGCGGCGATGCTGAAGTGTGGAACTCCCCACAAGGTTTCTTTCTTGCTTCCTGGTCAAAGGTTTGTGCAAACAGCTCAAACAGGTTTCTTCCTGGTCAAAGGTTTGTTTGGGGAGTTTTTCCTTATTTTGAATCAAGGGTCAAATTAGTGATTTGGGGCTTTTTCCATAAAGCTGCCTTGAGTCTGTGTGAATGATTCATCGTGTGTTGAGGTTTTTATTTAATTATTCACCCAAAAGCTGCTGCTTTTTCAAAAGTCGGCTAAAATATGTGTCAACAGCTCAAACAGGTTTCTTCACACAAAATGTCGTCCGACTCCATCAGTCCTGCAGCCAGAGGAAACTGTGTTCATTAATCATTAAAATCAATAATGGGAAGCAATTATATTAATGTGTTTAATAAACAGAAGCAATGATATTAACGTGTTTAATAAACAGAAGCAATGATATTAACGTGTTTAATTTACTGTGAAGTTAAATGTGATTTAATAAATCAGGAGCAGCAATTTACTGAATCTGTGAAGGTTAAAAAACAAAAAGTACAACGCTAATAAAACATGCAAAACTTAATTCAAAGATTCATTAATTTATTGATCATTTGAAGAAACAATAATGATGTAACATTAATAATTTTACTTTATTATTAACAGTAATAATACTTAATAAAGTGATGAAATAAACACGTCTTCAGTCTGTAGTTTGTGTCTGCAGCCCTCAGTGCAGCCTGACAGGCACTCAACAACCAATCAACACACTGTACAAATACTTCATTACAAGCCAAAGTCCTGCATTCAATATCTCACTGAAGTAAAAGTACACAGGTGTAATCAGTAAAATATACTAGAAGTTTGTTTTAACAAAGAAAAGATGTGAACTTTCTTTAAATAAAAACTCTAAATCAAAACTGTTAAACTTAAAGGAAGAAAAAAGCGTAAAAGACAAAACCAGGTTTTAACTGATTAATAAATGTTTCTGTCAACTTAAACTTTTATAAGTTTAAATATAAGTTTTATAGATATTTTCACCTTCTTGTTGGAGACGAATAAATTCACGAACACGTTTCAACCTTTACAGGAAAATATGTGGTTTGTGAAGTTGGGCTGAATAAATTAAACATTTGTCATTAATCATCTAATTTCCAATGAATCAATACGTGACTCATTCTGCATGTATATTATGTGTGCAGATTTTTCCCTTCCTGTTTCTCTCTGTGCATCAATAAAGTTTGATCTTCATTTCTTTTTATTATTTATTATTTATTTTCTTTATCTGTAAAATGATCTGAAACCATCGACTTTGCTTTGAAATTGTGATGAGAATTTTTTACTATTTTCTGACATTTTATAGACAAAACGATGAGTTGAAAAAATAATCAGTACATTAATCAATAATAAAAATAATTTTAAGAGTAGGCTTAAGACTTTCCTCTGTGATAAAAACTTATAGTTAGGGCTGGCTCAGGTGAGTCCTGAACCATCCCTTAGTTATGCTGCTATAGGCCTCGACTGCCAGGAGACTTCCCATGATGCACCTCTTTCCTCTCTCCTCCTCTCCCTCTCCATCTGTATGCATATTTATCCCATTACTGCATGTTACTAACTCGACATCTTCTCTCTCCCGTAGTTCTGTGCTTTCTCGTCTCTCTCCTCTCTCCTTCTGTCGCTTTCAGCAGGTATTTCTGCCTCGGAGCTGCAGAGTCTGGATCTGTGGTTGTGGGCCACCTGCCCCCATGTTCCTGCAGAGTCTGGATCTGAGAGTCTGGATCTGTGGTTGTGGGCCACCTGCTGCCCCCGTGTTCCTGCAGAGTCTGGATCTGTGGTTGTGGGCCACCTGCTGCACCCGTGTTCCTGCAAAGTCTGGATCTGTGGTTGTGGGCCACCTGCTGCCCCCGTGTTCCTGCTCGACAACTGCTACTGCAGTTGATGTAATGAGATAACTTCTGTTATGAATTTGCGCTATATAAGTAAAACTGAATTGAATTGAATTTAAAGCAATGACCCCTGCGGTGGGTGATGTCACAGAAGCCTACTCATAAAATGCACCAACACCGGATCTCTCTCCAAACTAAACTGAGAAGCTGGCAGCGCTGGCTTTATCCTGTCCAGACCTACATTGATAAATATATGTTGTTCTGGGTTCTTTTGTTTTTATTCATGAAATCATTTGTATTTATTTAATATTGAGCACATTGGTGTTCCGTAGTTTGGCACCTCAGACCGAGTGTTTGTTGAGAATGTATTTTCTTGAGTGAACAGGCACAAACTACACTCGCGTTCACAGAAAATAAGCTGCAGACATTTAACCAACTATTTCTGCTTACCTGTTATTTTATCTTTCGCAGCATGTTTCCAGAGTTTTTTTCAGTTTTTAGATGAATTTGTTTTTGTAAAAACCAAAATGTGTTTTATCACGTGAACATTTAGTAGATTAGATTAGATTCAACTTTATTGTCATTACACACAGTCAGTACAAGGAAATGCAGTTGAGCACCAGACGGTGCAAACAGCGGCTTATAGAGATATATAAAGATCAACTAATGTAGAGAATGAAGAGTGACATGATGAAATTAAAGTAAGACTTTCTGTCTTTGTGGGCCAACGGGGATTAAACCTTTCTGCTGTGGTCTGAAATAAAACTTTTGAGGAGGTGACGCCACCGTCTATACGGGAGTATTTGTAGCCGACAACAGCACTTCCGTAGCGGCTTTTGGACTGGTAGCTTAGCTCACTACACTTTCCAAGTCGCTCACTCAACACTGCCTGTATGTTGATGACAGGTGTGCAACTGTCTGACATGGTGGCTCTGATGGTAACAGCTTCGCCTTTGTAAGTCAGACCGCCATCTTTAGCTTGACCTCTGACAAACCCGTTCTCTGTGTTGTAATACATCTCTTCATAAAGGCTGTAATCACACACTTTATTCTCGTCAAAGAGTCCCACTGCGTACCAGTTAGAGTACAAGTTGAAGTCATAAGGAACGGAGAACATGACGGCCATTTTTCCATCACATTCCTCTGTGGATTCAATCTGCAGATCGTAAGTGAGGACTCCAACAGATCCACGTGCTCTGTGAGGAGTCTTGATGAACAGAGAGCTGCCAGATTCAGAGGGACCGAGTGTTGGCGGCAAAGCCTTCGCACAGGATCCACTGACAATGGACCAGCTGGGGACAGAAAGAAGACAAAAGATACTTTGTTCAGATGGATATCAGTTTCATTTCACAGCATTCAGTTCAGAGAAGTGTTTAACCTAGCTTAGCACAAACACTGGAAGCAGGGGCAAACTGTTAGCTCTATTAAAAGAGAAGAGATACACCTGTTATCTGAACTGATATCAGCCCTCTAAATCTGGGCAAAGGAAACGTTTAAAAAAGCTTCCTGTGACGTAAGAAAAGACAGTGAAACTAAAGTGTGAACTCACCTCGGGTTACACAGGGTGTACGCAGAGCACTTATTCTCAAGCTCAATGGTGCACTGGCGATGGGTCATGATGTCTTCAACCTGCAGGGAGACAGCAGGAGACACTTAGGTCTGTTTTTCATGTGCGGAAAGTGAAAGTGAAATGTGAGCCGTTCCTCAGCTGTGTGAAGACAACACTGAATGTTTCTGAGGACTGATGTGATGTCTGATCAGCTGCAGACTGAACGAGCTGCAGGGATTCAGATGAAGAGTGAATCCAGTAATTCAGCCTGCTCATTAGTTAGTTAGTTGGTTAGCAGTGCATGAAAGAAGATCACACACTAGTTAAACTTAGTTAGTTAGCTGGTTGGTGACTCATGTACTTCGTGTTCCCTGTGAGTGTTCTGAATATCAACATCCAAAAATGCTCTCTGATAAAGAGAAAGACTGTTGTACAAGCAAAAGCTGTGCGACCACTGCAGTCTGTTTCCTGGCCAGTCATTATTAAATGCATTCATACAACAGAGAGACTGCGACCAGCGCTGAAGTGAAAATTACAGATATTTAAAAATGACTTTGCTACAACAACGAGAGTAAATGTAATTATTTACGTCCATCCTATCGGTCAACAGGAAGCCAGGAGTTGTTTCTGTCTGGAGGAGAATCAGGGTATAACCAGTGCTCCCAGCCTCTCTGTCCCAGTATAACCAGTGCTCCCAGCCTCTCTGTCCCAGTATAACCAGTGCTCCCAGCCTCTCTGTCCCAGTATAACCATTGCTCTCTGTCCCAGTATAACCAGTGCTCCCAGCCTCTCTGTCCCAGTATAACCAGTGCTCTCTGTCCCAGTATAACCAGTGTTCCTAGCCTCTCTGTCCCAGTATAACCAGTGCTCTCTGTCCCAGTATAACCAGTGCTCCCAGCCTCTCTGTCCCAGTATAACCAGTGCTCTCTGTCCCAGTATAACCAGTGCTCCCAGCATCTCTGCAGCCTGTCTGTCCCAGTATAACCAGTGCTCTCTGTCCCAGTATAACCAGTGCTCCCAGCATCTCTGCAGCCTCTCTGTCCCAGTATAACCAGTGCTCCCAGCCTCTTACCTGCTGTGGAGCCAGATGGAGCTGATGGTCTTCAGTGAGCCGCTGAGACAGAAGGAAGCTGCTGCCGTCGCTCCCGTCTCTCTTTTATAGTCGACAGATTGAAACGATGCTGAAGTGTGGAACTCCCCACAAGGTTTCTTTCTTGCTTCCTGGTCAAAGGTTTGTTTGGGGAGTTTTTCCTTACTTTGAATCAAGGGTCAAATAAGTGATTTGGGGCTTTTTCAATAAAGCTGCCTTGAGTCTGTGTGAATGATTCATCGTGTGTTGAGGTTTTTATTTAATTATTCACCCAAAAGCTGCTGCTTTTTCAAAAGTCGGCTAAAATATGTGTCAACAGCTCAAACAGGTTTCTTCACACAAAATGTCGTCCGACTCCCTCAGTCCTGCAGCCAGAGGAAACTGTGTTCATTAATCATTAAAATCAATAATGGGAAGCAATTATATTAATGTGTTTAATAAACAGAAGCAATGATATTAACGTGTTTAATTTACTGTGAAGTTAAATGTGATTTAATAAATCAGGAGCAGCAATTTACTGAATCTGTGAAGGTTAAAAAACAAAAAGTACAACGCTAATAAAACATGCAAAACTTAATTCAAGATTCATTAATTTATTGATCATTTGAAGAAACAATAATGATGTAACATTAATAACTTTACTTTATTATTAACAGTAATAATACTTAATAAAGTGATGAAATAAACACGTCTTCAGTCTGTAGTTTGTGTCTGTGGCCTGCAGGTAGCACTGCAGCCCTCAGTGCAGCCTGACAGGCACTCAACAACCAATCAACACACTGTACAAATACTTCATTACAAGCCAAAGTCCTGCATTCAATATCTCACTGAAGTAAAAGTACACAGGTGTAATCAGTAAAATATACTAGAAGTTTGTTTTAACAAAGAAAAGATGTGAACTTTCTTTAAATAAAAACTCTAAATCAAAACTGTTAAACTTAAAGGAAGAAAAAAGCGTAAAAGACAAAACCAGGTTTTAACTGATTAATAAATGTTTCTGTCAACTTAAACTTTTATAAGTTTAAATATAAGTTTTATAGATATTTTCACCTTCTTGTTGGAGACGAATAAATTCACGAACACGTTTCAACCTTTACAGGTAAATATGTGGTTTGTGATGTTGGGCTGAATAAATTAAACATTTGTCATTAATCATCTAATTTCCAATGAATCAATACGTGACTCATTCTGCATGTATATTATGTGTGCAGATTTTTCACTTCCTGTTTCTCTCTGTGCATCAATAAAGTTTGATCTTCATTTCTTTTTATTATTTATTTTCTTTATCTGTAAAATGATCTGAAACCATCGACTTTGCTTTGAAATTGTGATGAGAATTTTTTACTATTTTCTGACATTTTATAGACAAAACGATGAATTGAAAAAATAATCAGTACATTAATCAATAATAAAAATAATTGTTTGCTGCAGACCTGATTTATATTTTAACTCCTACAATAAATGAATCAACAGTTAACTGAGATTTAGGGCTGCAACTAATGATTATTTGTATTACAGAATAATCTGCTGATTATGTTTCCAATAATAATAATAATAATAATAATAATAATATAATCATAAAGGGCCCAAGATGACATTTTTAAATTGCTTGTTTTATCCAAACCCCCCAATATTCAGTTCACATCACAGAAAACAAAGAAAACGTTTTTACTGAAATGATTTGAGTCGATTAATCGTTTCAGCTCTGATGGGATTTAAAGGAAGTTTAACGATCGCATCAGATGTCAAAGTGAAGAAAGTGACATCGTGTTTGCTGGAGAAGTGAGTTTGTTATTCTATTATTAATTACCTCCCTTATTGTGTGTGTATATATTTATTTTATTTTAAGTTGTTGGCGATGTGCATTGATGCTGTATCATTGAAAATACAAGTTTCCTATAAAAATACTTTTTATCTTTTTTGTTTTGTTTCTGCAACTTTAAGAAGCTGTTTTTATAAAAATTATTTTTTCTTTTAGTAAAACGGTGAAAAAGTAAAAACTTAACTCAGTTTGACTGAACTTGTAGTTACGGTGTTTTACCTCTGTGGGGCAGCAGAGGAGCTAAATTAATCTCACACTTCCACAGACTGTAAAATCTCCATGGCAACAGTGAACAACAAAACAAACACTTGTGGAGCCACAGAGAGGGGGCGGGGCTTCGGTCTAGCCACACGATTGGACGTAGTTTTCAGGGAAGTAGCCTCTGTTGCCGTTGAGAAGCCCCTCACACCAGCCATCGTCATGGCGATGTGTCAGGTAGATGA